>NC_083442.1:19435061-19590061 GCF_020745735.1 Hemiscyllium ocellatum
ATGTGATCGTGGTAATTACCCAACTGCCACATGGAGCCTAGACTTCGGATGCCTTTCAAATGTCATTTTTGTTTACCCTCGCTCTCCTTCCCTCTCCCTCCCTCTCTTCCACGCCAACCTCTCTCCCTGTCCCCCACTCCCTCTCTCCCCCTCCCTCTCTCCCCCTCCCTCTCATAATCCATCCCACTCCCTGTCTCCCCCTCCCTCTCCCTCCCCCCACCCCTCCCTTTCATCCCCTCCCTGTCTCCTTCTCCCCCACCTCTGTCCCCCTCTTTCCCTCCCCCCCATCTTTCACCCTCTTCCCCCTTCCCCTCCTTCTCTCTCTCCTTCTCCCTCTCTCTCCCTCTCTCCCCCTTTCCCCATCCCTCTCTCCCCCTCACCGGTCTCCCCCTCTCCTTCCCTCTTCTTCACTCTCCTTCCCTCTCCCTCCCTCCCCACCTCTCCCCCTCTCCCTCCCTCTCCACTTCCCTCTCCCTCCTCTCTCCCTCTCTCTCTCCTTCTCCCTCCCTCTCCCTTCCCCTCTCTCCCCTTCTCTCCACTTCCTCTCTCCCTCTCTCTCCTTCTCCCTCCCTCTCTCTCTCCCCTCCCTCCCCCTCTCCCTCTCTTCCCTCCTTCTCCTCTCTCCCCCTCTCTCCCTCCCCCCTCCCTCTTTCCCTCCCTCTCTGTCCCCCTCTCTCATCTTCACTCCACTTCCTCCTCCGCCTCTCCCTCTCTCTCCCCCCTCTCTCCCTCTCCCTCTCTCCCTCCCCTGTCCCCCTCTCTGTCTAGGCCCGGATGGTCGCGGCTGCCACCAGCAATCTGTGCGAGGCAGCCAATGCGTCAGTTCAAGGTCACGCCAGCGAGGAGAAGCTCATTTCCTCCGCCAAGCAAGTGGCAGCCTCCACTGCGCAGCTCCTGGTGGCGTGTAAGGTGAAGGCGGACACAGACTCGGAGGCCATGCGGAGGCTTCAGGTAACCTGACGTTCGCTGGCCTGCACTCTCCCGGCCTATCTGTCGCCATTGTCTGTTCTCCCGAGAGGCTATCACCCTGGAGCACAAGTGACACCCCCCTCTCCCCCCACATCCTGTGCACGCATCACCACTTTCACTCGGGTGTTATACGGTTCTTCAGAAGTTCACCAGAGCTCCTCAGACAGCACCTTCCAAACCCCACAATCACTAGAAGAACAAGGGCACCTGTTAACGTGGGAACCCCACCATCTTAAGGTTCCCCTCCAAGCCACTCACCATCTTGACTTGGAAATATATCGCCGTTCCTTCACTGTCACTCGGCCAAAATCCTGGAATTCCCTCCCCGAGGGCATTTAAATTTTGATTTTGATTTAATTGTCAGGTGTACAAGAAGCCGTCTCACCACCACCTTCTCAAAGGCAACTGAGGATGGGCAATGCTTACTGGCCCAGCCAGTGACCCCCAGGTCCCACGAGAGAATAACAATGAGTCTAAAAAATGGACATTCAACTTGCTGAAGAAGTGTTTACTAGCTTTTAAACATAATCTGATCATCTACTATATCTACATTTTTTTTAGATTAGATTAGATTACTTACAGTGTGGAAACAAGCCCTTCGGCCCAACAAGTCCATACTGACCCACCGAAGCGCAATCCACCCATACCCCTACATTTACCACTTACCTAACACTACGGGCAATTTAGCATGGCCAATTCACCTGACCCGCACATCTTTGGACTGTGGGAGGAAACCAGAGCACCCGGAGGAAACCCACGCAGACACAGGGAGAATGTGCAAACTCCACACAGTCAGTCACCTGAGTCGGGAATTGAACCCGGGTCTCTGGCGCTGTGAGGCAGCAGTGCTAACCACTGTGCCACCGTGCCGCCCTGTCGTGTTAACATACCATCTCGGATGTAAATCAATTTATTGGCAAACTTTCAAACTCCCTGCCCTATATCACTTAATATGTTAAAAAAAACACAATGAATAGGAGCAGGAACATAGAACATAGAAAAATACAGCGCAGTACAGGCCCTTTGGCCCTCGATGTTGCGCCGACCCAAGCCCACCTAACCTACACTAGCCCACTATCCTCCATATGTCTATCCAATGCCTGTTTAAATGCCCATAAAGAGGGAGGGTCCACCACTGCTACTGGCAGGGCATTCCATGAACTCACGGCTCGCTGATTAAAGAATCATCAGTCCTATACCTACCACCCCTTAATTTAAAGCTATGCCCCCTCGTAATAGCTGACTCCATACATGGAAAAAGGTTAGTAGGCCATTCAGCCCATTGAGTCTGCTCCGTCATTCAATGACATCATGGCTGATCTGATCATCCTCAACTCCACTTTCCTGCCATTTCTCAATAGCCTGAGATTCTGTTAATGAAATCTGACTATGTCAGCCTTGGATATACTTACCAACCCAGCCTTGACAGTCATGTATGCTATTCACTCCCCTCTGGGAGAGTAACTACCTCATGATCTCTTTCTTAAATATGTGACCCTTTAATCTGTGATTGTGCCTGTTGGTCCTGGACACTGTCAGGAGAGGAAACAATGTTGACAATTATTCCCAGAGCTGGAATGCAAAGCAGTCTTTCCAGTTTCGAGCGTTAAAACCTCTGGTTAGACCTTGTGTCTCAGTCCTGAGCCCACATCTCGGGAAGTACTCTTGAAGGTGGGGGGGAGGTACACAGCCACCTCATCAGAATACTATCAGGACCAGGACTTCAGAGTTGATGTCTCAAACAGTTTACTAGGATCAGGCTTGTATTTTCCTGTGACAAACCCACGACCACTTCCGCCTAGAAGGACAAGAATAGCAGATACTTGGGAACACCACCCCCCTCCAAGCCCCTCGCCATCCTGACTTGGAAATATATTGCCGTTCCTTCAGTGTCGCTGGGTCAAAATCCTGGAACCCCCTCTTACAGAGGGTTGGTCTACACACAGCAAGTGGACCCCCCTGCAGCAATTCAAGATGGCAGCTCACCGCCACCTTCCCAAGGGCAACTAGGGACAGGCAGTAACTGCTGGACCCAGTCCGTGGATACCCACAACCTGTGAAGGAATAATAATAGTTAAAAATCATACAACACCTCGTTACAGTCCAACAGGTTTATTCTGAAGTACCTGTTAAACTATAACCTGGCATTCTGTGATTTTTAACTTTGTCCAGCCCAGTCCAACACCGGCTTCTCCACGTCCTGAATAATAATAGAAGCAAGGTGTTTGAGATGATTCAAGATTTCATGGTGCAGACAAACATTATTTTCTCTGATTGTGGGAGCGATAGCGAGTCCGGAACAAGAGGCAGGATCTTAAAATTCAAGGAAGACACAGGAAGTGAAAAGGGGAATCACAAGGGGAGCGGAATTCTGGAAGTCACTTACAGAGTCATACAGCACAGAAACAGACCCTGTGGGGTGCAAGTTGTCCACACTAACCAGGCAGCCCCATCTGGCCTAGTCCCATTGACCCATATCCCTCTAAACCCTTCCTATTCATAAACCCATCCAGGTGCCTTTTAAATGTTGTAATTGTACCAGCCTCCATCACCTCCTCTGACGGCTCAATCCCTACACGCACCACGCTCCATGTGAAAAAGTTACCCCTCGGGTTCTTTTTAAATCTTTCCCCTCTCACCTTAAAGCTATGTCCTGTAGTTTTGGACTCCTCCACCCCAGGGAAAAGACCTTGGCTGTTCACCTTATCCAGATTCAAAGTAATATTTCCCTTTTTCACATTGAGACCTATTTCTCAATGTTTGGCCCTTTCACCAAATCTGTTCCAGTCTCTTCATAATAGCATTAAGGGAACGAAGTGTTCAAACAAGGAAGTCTTTCTAAAGCTATACATTGCACTAGTCAGACCATAGCTGGAATGCTGTGAACAGTTGTGGGCTCCTTTTCTCATTGAATTCCTACAGTGCGGAAAGAGGCCATTAGACCCAACTACTCCGAAGAGTATCCCACCCAAATCCATTCCCCTACCCTATTACTCTACATATACCCCTGACTAATGCACCTAACCAACATATTACTGAACACTATAGTTAATTTAACATTGACAGTTCACCTGACCTGCACATCTTTGGACTGTGGGAGGAAACCGGAGCACCCGGAGGAAATCCACACAGACATGGGGAGAATGTGCAAACTCCACACAGACTGTCACCCAAGGCTGGAACTGAACCCAAGTCCCTGGCGTTGTGAGGCAGCAGCGCTAACCACTGAGCCACCATGCCATCCCTTGAGCCACTGTGCCACCCCACATCTTAAGGTCTGTGTAATGTCCAGTCCTCATGTCACTGGCAAACCTGGTTATGTCGCTCTTTATCCCGTTGTTAATACGCTAATCATTAGCACTCAGTGTGTCTGCCCACAATGGTTGACCCCCTAATATGGCCCGTGACCTATTGACCCTTGACACAGTCAATGCGCTGACCCTGTTGCAATGATGGCTGGCGTTGTTCTGACTGAGTGGCTGTGTTAACTGTACACTGTTTGCGCTGATTGTTGTCACAGTAAGGTGGAGAAGTAGTGACAGTTCTGTGGCCTGCTTTGTTTTTACAGACTGCGGGAAACGCAGTAAAACGGGCATCTGACAACCTGGTGCGAGCAGCTCAGAAAGCCGCGTTCAACAAACCGGACGAGGAGAACGTTGTGGTGAAAACGCGATTTGTTGGAGGAATCGCTCAGGTTGGCTCTCCTTGTTCCTGGGTAGATCCCTCATTAACATCGGTCTTTGTTTCTTCTCTCCTGTCACCTTGGCCAACCCAGTGTCTGTTTGAAGAGTGTCAGGGAAGAGTTTACTCATGTATCCAGAGGGTTTCCCAGCCTGGCAAAACTTCCACTTAAAAATTCTCTCTCTTGTGTTTAAATCTCTCCATAGTCTTACCACTCACTGTCTCTATAATCTCCTTCCAACTCCACCATGATATCTGCCATTTCCATATCCTCAGTACTCAAACACTTCCACTCCTTTTGTAGCCTGGGGCTGTATTTCCCAACTAAACCTCTTCCTCTGCCTCCTCCTTTTGGACCCTCACTGGTGGAGGCCATTCAGCCCCTCGAGCCTGTCCTGCCGTTTGGTGAGACATTCGCCGACCTGTGGCCTAACTCCATAATCTAAGTAACTCAATGTCACATTCTGCCGTGTGAAGTATTTTACCACGTTTAAGGCCATGGGAAGCTCAGAGTGGCACAGGGAGTAGACATCCTTTAAAGTTCCAAGTTTTTATATATTACTGGAAACAGCAACATGTCAAAACAGCTGCTAGCACCAAGAAGGCAAAACAAGAGACATTGAGTCGCAAAAATCCTTCCTGCCATTCCCCTCAGCAATAATTATACCGTTTTGGATACTGCTGGTGGGGACGGCCTACCAGGGGAAAGCCATAGTTGTCAGGTCTCTGGCACTGTGGCTCGGAAGGTGGGGGGTGGGGGATCAAATAGAAAGTGGTAGGGGACTCGATTGGTAGACAGATTGACAGGAGATTTTGTGGTCAGGAACTGGACTCCCAGAAGGTATGTTGCCTCCCTGGTGCCAGGGTCCGGGATGTCGCCGATCGGGTTTACAAGATTCTGAAGGGGCAGTGGGAGCAGCCAGAAATCGTGGTACGTATTGGCACCAATGATATAGCCAGGAAAGGGATTGAGGATCTGAAAAGTGACTACAGAGAGTTAAGTTGGAAGCTGAAGAGCAGGACAAGTAGAGTAGTGATCTCAGGTTTGCTACCGGTGCCACGAGATAGTGAGGTGAGGAACAGTTAGCGAGTGTAGCATGACACGTGGCTGTGAGGCTGGCGCAGGAGGGAGGGCTTCAGATACCCAGACCATTGGGATACCTTCTGGAGAAGGTGGGACCTGTATATGAAGGACGGGTTGCACCTGAATTGGAGGGGCACAAATGTCCTGGGTGGGAGATTTGCTCGTGTGATTCGGGCGGGTTTAAACTAGATTGGCAGGGGGGTGAGAATCAGAGCCACGTGTCTGAGAGGGGGTCAGTTGCAGACAGGACAGTGACAGGAAATATTGAATCTATCAGGAAGGTTTCTCACGCGATGAAACATAGGGATCGGTTAAAGTGTGTCTGCTTTAATGCAAGGAGTCTGAAATAAGAGTGACGAACTTAGAACATGGATCAGTACTTGGGGCTACGATGTTGTGGCCATAATGGACACGTGGGTTTTACAGGGACAGGAATGGTTGCTTGATGTTCCAGGGTTTAGAATGTTTGAAAAGAACAGGGAGGGTGGAAAAAGAGGAGGGGGGTGTAGCATTGCTAATCAGAGAGTGCATCACAGCTACAGAAACGAAGGTTGTTGAGGAAGGTTTGTCTACTGAGTCAGTATGGGTGGAAGTTAGGAACAGCAAGGGAGTAACTACCGCACTGGGGGGTTTCTACAGACCCCCTAATAGCAGTAGAGAGATTGAAGATCTCATAGGCAGGCAGATTCTGGAAAAATGCAAAAGTAGCAGGGTTGTTGTTATGGGTGATTTCAACTTTCCCAATATCAACTGGAACCTCCTAAGTGTAGATGGTTTGGGTGGAGCCATTTTTGTCAGGTGTGTTCAGGAGGGTTTCCTTACTCAGTATGTAGGCAGACCGACAAAGGGAGAGGCCATTTTGGATTTGGTGCTCAGCAATGAGCCAGGACAGGTGTCAGATCTCACAGTGAGAGAGCACTTTGGTGACAGTGATCACAACTGCCTCACATTTAGCATAGCCTTGGAGAGTGAAAGGAGCAGTTACCGAGGGAAGATATTTAATTGGGGAAAAGGAAATTATGACGCTATCAGACAGGAGTTGGGAAGTACAGACTGGGCGTAATTGTTCCACAGTAGACATGTGGAGACTATTTAAGGAGCAGTTGCGAATGATGCACAAATTTGTTCCTCTGTGACAGGTAAGAAGGGGTAAGATTAAGAAATCTTGGATGACAAGAACAGAGGAACTTCTCGCCAAAACGATGAAGGCAGCTTACGTAAGGTGGAGGAAGCAAGGATCTGGCACAGCTTTAGAGGATTACAGGCTTGCTAGAAAGGAGCTCAGAATTGGACTGAGGAGAGCCAGGAAAGGACATGAAAAAGGCTTGGCAATAAGGATCAGGGAGAGCCCAAACGCATTTTACTCATACGTGAGGAATAAGAGAATAATCAGGGAGAAAGTAGGGCCAATCAGGGATAGCGGAAGGAACTTGTGCATGGAGTCTGAGCAGATAGGGGAAGCCCTAAATGAGTTTTTTGCTTCGGTTTTCACCAAGGAAAAGGGAGCTGGTTATAAATGACAACTTAGAGGAGCTGGGATACAGTCTTGACCAGATCAAGATTGATGAAGTTGATGTGCTGGGAAGTTTGGAAAACATTAAGATAGATAAGTCTCCAGGGCCAGACCAGATTTATCCTAGGCTGCTCCGGGAAGCGAGAAAGGAAGTTACTAAGCCGCTGGTGAGGATATTTGCCTCCTCACTCTCCACAGGAGTCGTAACGGAGGATTGGAAGGAGGCAAATGTTGTTCCTCTTTTCAAGAAGGGTAACAGGGAAATCCCTGGAAATTACAGACCAGTTGGTCTTACGTCTGTGGTCAGCAAAGGTTTGGAAAGAATTCTGAGGGATAGGATTTATGACTATTTGGCAAAGCATAGTATGATTAAAGGCAGTCAGCATGGCTTTGTGAGGGGCAGGTCATGCCTCACTAATCTTATTGAGTTCTTTGAGGAGGTGTCAAGACAGGTCGACAATGTTCGAGCAGTGGATGTGGTGTATATGGACTTCAGCAAGGCATTTGATAGGGTTCCCCGTGGTAAGCTCATTCATAAAGTCAGGAAGTATAGAGTACAGGGAGATTTGGCTGCCTGGATCCAGAATTGGCTGGCTGACAGAAGGCAGAAAGTGGTTGTAGATGGGAAGTATTCTGCCTGGAGGTCAGTGTTGAGTGGCGTCCCGCAGGGCTCTGTTCTTGGCCCTCTGCTCTTTGTAGTTTTTATAAATGACTTGGATGAGGAGGTTGAGGGGTGGGTTAGTAAGTTTGCAGATGACACAAAGGTTGAAGGTGTCATCGTTAGTATAGAGGGCTACTTCAGGCTGCAGCGCGACATAGAGAGGATGCAGAGCTGGGCTGAGAAATGGTAGATGGAGTTCAACCTGGATAAATGCGAAGTGATGTACTTTGGAAGGTCAAACTCGAATGCTGAATATAGGATTAAAGACAGGATTCTTGGCAGTGTGGAGGAACAGAGGGATCTGGGTGTACAAGTACATAGATCCCTCAAAGGTGCCACCCAAGTGGATAGGGTTGTTAAGAAAGCATGTGGTGTTTTGGCTTTCATTAACAAAGGGATCGAGTTTAAGAGCCACGAGGTTTTGCTGCAGTTCTACAAGTCCCTGGTGAGACCACACTTGGAATATTGTGTTCAGTTCTGGCCGCCTTACTGTAAGAAAGATACAGAGGCTTTGGAGAGGGTGCAAAGAAGGTTTACCAGGATGCTGCCTGGACTGGAGGGCTTGCCTTATGAAGAAAGGTTGAATAAGCTCAGACTTTTCTCTCTGGAGAGAAGGAGGAAGAGAGGAGACCTGATTGAGGTATACAAGGTAATGAGAGGAACAGATAGAGTCAACAGCCAGAGACTTTTCCCCAGGGCAGGATTGTCTGGTACAAGGAGTCATAGTTTGAAGATATTAGGAGGAAGGTATAAAGGAGATGTCAGAGGTAGGTTCTTTACACAGAGAGTTGTAAATGCATGGAATGCGTTGCCAGCTGTGCTGGTGGAAGCAGAGTCACTGGGGACATTTAAGCGACTGCTGGACATGCACATGGATAGGGGAGCATAGGTTAAGTTACTGCCGGAAGTGGCAGATTCAAACCACTACAAATGGTGGAGGAAAGATCACAGAAGCACTTCACGGGAGGCTCCCAAGCACTGAGGATGTCACCTAGACAGGGGACGAAACGTCTGCAACACAAATTCCCAGCTCGGCGAACAGAACCACAACAAGTTACTATATTTGACATAAGGATTAAATCTCGGCACAACATCGGGAGCCAAAGGGTCAGTCGTGTGCTGTACTTTTCTATGTTCTATTTCATCTGTGTCTCAGACCTATTTGCGAATCTAAGCCTCACATCCTGTGCTCAAATCATCCACCAAGCATTTTCAGCATTTAGAAATACAGAGGAATCTCGATTATCTGAAGGACACGACAGGGAGTATTTTGTTCGGTTAATTGGATGCCGGATAACACAGTTTAGTCAAGCATTGGGACTTTGCGATCTTGCCGGATAATCCGAAATTCGGATAATCAAATGCTGAATAATCGAGGTTCCTCTGTATGACTTATCCCTTCATCTTTACTCTCTCCTGACTGTAGGAATCTGTCATGGTGCTGGATAAAATTATATCAGATATTAAATGGTATTAATTTTCGATGTAATTTACAATTATGCTGAGAACTTGGATTGAAACCCCGTTCAGGAGCACATTGGTTTAAAATCCTCATCTCTATTTTCAAATCTGCCCATCACCTCATCTCTCCCTATCTCTGTAACCTCCTCCAGCCAGAACAATCCTCCCTATCTCTGTCACCTACCACTGGAACAACCCTCCCTATCACTGTAATCTCCATTGGCCCCTACACCCCTCCCTATTACTGTAATCTCCATTGGCCCTACACCCCTCCCTATCACTGTAATCTCCATTGGCTCCTACACCCCTCCCTATCACTGTAATCTCCATTGGCCCCCACACCCCTCCCTATCACTGTAATCTCCATTGGCCCCTACACCCCTCCCTATCACTGTAATCTCCATCGGCCCTACACCCCTCCCTATTACTATAATCTCCATTGGCCCCTACACCCCTCCCTATCACTGTAATCTCCATTGGCTCATACACCCCTCCCTATCACTGTAATCTCCATTGGCCCCTACACCCCTCCCTATCACTGTAATCTCCATTGGCCCCTACACCCCTCCCTATCACTGTAATCTCCATTGGCCCCTACAGCCCTCCCTATCTCGTTAATATCCATTGGCCCCTACACTCCTCCCTATCTCCTTAATATCCATTGGCCCCTACACACCTCCCTACCACTGTAATCTCCATTGGCCCTACGCCCCTCCCTATCACTGTAATCTCAATTGGCCCCTAAACCCCTCCCTGTCTCTTCAACCTCGTTCATCCTCTACATCCCTCCCAATCTCTGTAACCACTTCCCACCAGAACAACTCTCCCTATCTCTGTAACTTCACTGGCCCCTAGACCCCTCCAACCTCGTCCAGCCCCTTCACCTCTCCCTGACTTGGTAACTTGCTCCAGCTCCTACAACCATCCCCCCCCCACCCATCTCTATAACCATCTCCAATCCCTACACCACCACCCCACCCCTCCATAAACTCTCCAGCGCCTAATCCCCTCCCATTTGGTGTAACTTTCTCCAGCCCCTCAACCCTCCCTATCCCTGTAATCTTCATTGGCCATTACAACTCTCCCATTCTCTGTAACCTCCTCCAGACCCTACACCACCTCCTTATCTCTTCACCTCCTCCAGCCCCTACACCCCTCCCTACCTCTGTAACCCCTTCCAGCCCCTACACCCTCTCCCTATCTCTGTGACCTCCTCCAGCCCCTACACCCTCTCCCTATCTCTGTAACTCCCTCCAACCCCTACATCCTCTCATTATCTGTGTGACCTCCTCCAGCCCCTACACCCTCTCCCTATCTCTGTAACCCCCTCCAGCCCCTATACCCCCTCCCTATCTCTGTAACCCCTTCCAGCCCCTATACCCTCTCCCTATCTCTGTAACCTCCTCCAGCCCCTACACCCTCTCTCTATCTCTGTAACTCACTCCAGCCCCTACATCCTCTCCCTATCTCTGTAACTCCCTCCAGCTCCTACATCCCTCCTTATCTATGTGACCGCCTCCAGCCCCTACACCCTCTCCCTATCTCTAACTCCCTCCAGCCCCTACACCCCCTCCTGATCTCTGTCACCTCCTCCAGACCCTACATCTCTCCCTATCTCTGTAACCTATTCCAGCCCCTACACCCCCTCCCTATCTCTGTAACCCCTTCCAGCCCCTATACCCTCTCCCTATCTCTGTAACCTCCTCCAGCCCCTACACCCTCTCCCTATCTCTGTAACCCCTTCCAGCCCCTATACCCTCTCCCTATCTCTGTAACTCCCTCCAGCCCCTACACCCTCTCACTATCTGTGTGACCTCCTCCAGCCCCTACACCCTCTCTCTATCTCTGTAACCTCCTCCAGCCCCTATACCCTCTCCCTATCTGTGTGACCTCCTCCAGCCCCTACACCCTCTCTCTATCTCTGTAACTCACTCCAGCCCCTACATCCTCTCCCTATCTCTGTAACTCCCTCCAGCTCCTACATCCCTCCTTATCTATGTGACCGCCTCCAGCCCCTACACCCTCTCCCTATCTCTAACTCCCTCCAGCCCCTACACCCCCTCCTGATCTCTGTCACCTCCTCCAGACCCTACATCTCTCCCTATCTCTGTAACCTATTCCAGCCCCTACACCCCCTCCCTATCAGTGTGACCTACACCCCCTTCCTATCTCTGTAACTCCCTCCAGCCCCGACACCTCTCCCTATCTCAGTAACCTCCTCCTCCCCTACACTCTCTCCCTATCTCTGTAACATCCTCCAGCCCTGACACCACTCCCTATCTCAGTGACCTCCTCCAGACCCTACACCCTCTCCCTATCTCTGTAACCTCCTCCAGCCCCAACACCTCTCCCTATCTCTGTAACCTCCTCCAGCCCCTATATCCCCTCCCTGTCACTGTAACCTCCTCCAGCCCCTACACCCACTCCCTATCTCTATAACTCCCTCTAGCCCCTAAACACCCTCCCTATCTTTGTAACTCCCTCCAGCCCCGACACCTCTCCTTATCTCTGTAACCTCCTCCAGCCCCAATATCCCTCCCTATCTGTGTGACCTCCTCCAGCCCCTACACCTCTCCCTATCTCTGTAACCTACTCCAGCCCCTACACCCCCTTCCTATCTGTGTGACTTCCGAAATCCCTACACACCCTCCCTATCTCTGTAACCTCTCCAGCCCCGACACCTCTCCCTATCTCTGTCACCTCCTCCAGCCCCTACACCCCCTCCCTATCTCTGTGAGCTCCTCCAGCCCCTACACCCTCTCCCTATCTCTGTGAGCTCCTCCAGCCCCTACACCCTCTCCCTATCTCTGTGACCTCCTTCAGCCCCTACACCCTCTCCCTATTTCTGTGACCTATTCCAGCCCCTATACCCTCTCCCTATCTCTGTAACTCCCTCCAGCCCCTACACTCTCTCATCTCTGTAACTCCCTCCAACCCCTACATCCTCCCCTATCTTTGTGACCTCCTCTAGCCCCTACACCCTCTTCCTATCTCTGTCACCTCCTCCAGCCCCTACACACTCTCCCTATCTCTGTAACCTCCTCCAGCTCCTACACCCCCCTCACAACCTCTGTAACCCCCTCCAGCCCCTACACCCCCTCCCTATCTCTGTAACCCCCTCCAGCCTCTACACACCCTCTCTACCTCTGTAACCTCCTCCAGCCCTGACACCTCTCCCTATCTCTGTCACCTCCTCCAGCCCCTATAGCCCCTCCCTATCTCTGTAACCTCCTCCAGCCCCTCCACCCTCTCCCTATCTCTGTAACCTCCTCCAGCCCCTAAACCCTTTCCCTATCTCTGTAAGGCCCACCAGCCCCTACACCCTCTCCCTATCTCTGAAACTCACTTCAGCCCCTACATCCTCTCCCTATCTCTGTAACATCCTCCAGCCCCGACACCTCTCCCTATCTCTGTCACCTACTCCAGCCACTACACCTCTCCCCATCTCAGTGACCTCCTCCAGCCCCTACACCTCTCCCTATGTCTGTAACATCCTCCAGCACCTATACCACCTCCCTATCTCTGTAACCTCCTCCACCCCCTACACCTCTCCCTATCACTGTAACCTCCTCCACCCACTACACCTCCTCCCTATCTGTGTGACCTCCTCCAGCCTCTACACCCTTCCCTATCTCTGTAGCTCCCTCCAGCCCCGTCACCTCTCCCTTTCTCTGTAACCTCCTCCAGGCCTGACACCTCTCCCTATTTCTGTAATCTCCTCCAGCCCCTACACCCCCTCCCTATTTCTGTAATCTCCTCCAGCCCTTACATCTCTCCCTATCTCTGTAACCTCCTCCAGCCCCTACATCCCTTCTTATTTCTGTCATCTCTTCCAGCCCCCTCCTCCAGAGATCAGTGCTGTTGTTATCCTGGCCTTTGGGCACCCAATGTTTTAATTCGATCGCCATTGGTTGTCTAAGTATGGTCACTTTTCTTCCCCAATATCTCGTTATCTCTCACCCTCAGTATCTCACTGTGTCTCAGTATCCCAGTTGAACATGTGGCTGCAAGGATGGTGCAGGAGGGAGGGTTTCAGGTTCTTGGATAATTTGGGCTCATTCTGGGGAAGGTGGGACTTTTACAAACAGGACGGTCTTCACTTGGAGCAGAGGGGTACTAATGTCCTGGGTGGGAAATTTGATAGTGCTATTTGGTTGGGTTATAAACTAGCTCAGCAGGGGGATGGGAACTGGAGGTGTAGTTGCAGTGCACAGGAGGATGAGAGTGCACAAGTAGGACAGGGACAGGACTTCAGGGTCACAGGAATGTGCTGGTAGACAGCGAAGTGGTTTGAAGTGTGTCTACTTCAACGCTAGAAGTATCCGAAATAAGGTAGGTGAGCTTGCAGCATGGATAAGTACCTGGGACTTTGATGTTGTGGCCATTTGAGAGACATGGATAGAGCAAGGTGAGGAATGGATGTTGCAGGGTCTAGATCTTTCATTAAGAACAGGTAAGGCGGTAACAGAGGGGGAGGTGTTGCCTTGTTAGTCAAGGATAGTATAACGGTGGCTGAGAGAACTTTTGATGAGGACTCGTCTACTGAGGTAGTGTGGGCTCAGGTTAGAAACAGGAGAGGAGAGGTCACACTGCTTGGAGTTTTTATAGGCCTCGGCAGAGTTCCAGGGAGGTGGAAGAGAGGATTAGTAAAATAATTCTGGGTAGAAGTAAAAGGAACAGGGTGATCATTATGGGGGACTTTAACTTCCCCAACATTGACTGGAAATGCTATATCTCTAGTACGTCGGATGGATCAGCTTTTGTCCAATGTGTACGGGAGGGTTTCCTGACACAGGATGTCGAAGGGCTGACAAGAGGAGAGGCCACACTGGATCTGGTGCTTGGTAATGAACCAGGCCAGGGGTTTGATTTAGTTGTAGGTGAGCACTTTGGAGAGAGTGACCATAATTCAGTTACATTTAGTTTAGCGAAGGAAGGGGATAGGTACATGCCACAGGTCAAGAGTTATCAATGAGGCAAGGGCAATTATAATGCGATTAGGCAGGAATTAGGATGCATAGAATGGGGTAGCAAAATGCAGGGGATGCAGACAACGGAAATGTGGAGCTGGTTTAAGGAACAGATATTGTGTGGCCTTGATAGGTATGTCGCTGTCAGACAGGTGATCAGGTAAGGGAACCGTGGTTTACGACAGAAATTGCATCTCTGGTTAAGAAGAAGAAGGAGGCTTATGTGTTGATGAGGCGAGATGGTTCAGATGAGGAGATGGAGAGTTACAGATCAGCTAGGAAGGATTTAAAGAGAGAGTTAAGAAAAGCACAGAGAGTACACAAGCAGACTTTAGCAAATGGAATAAAGGAGAACCCTAAAGCTTTCCATAGGTATGTGAGGAATAAAAAGATGATTAGGGTAGGAATAGGGCCAGTCAAAGACAGAAGTAGGAAGTTGAGTGTGAACGCTGTGGAGATTGGAGAGGTGCTAAATGAACATTTCTCATTGGTTTTCACTCAGAAAAAGGAGAATATTGTGGAGGAGAAGAATGAGGTACGAGAGATAAATGCGAGGTGCTGCATTTTGGGAAAGCAAATCTTGGCAGAGCTTATACACGTAATGGTAAGGTCCTAGGGTGTGTTGCTGAACAAAGAGACCTTGGAGTGCAGGTTCATAGCTCCTTGAAAGTGGAGTCGCAGGTAGATAGGATAGTGAAGAAGGCGTTTGGTTTCCTTTATTGGTCAGAGTATTGAGTAAAGGAGTTGGGAGGTCATGTTGCGGCTATACAGGACATTGGTTAGGCCACTGTTGGAATATTGCATGTAATTCTCGTCTCCTTCCTATTGGAAAGATGTTGTGAAACTTGAAAGGGTTCAGAAAAGATTTACAAGGATGTTGCCAGGGTTGGAGGATCTGAGCTACATGGAGAGGCTGAACATGCTGGGGCTGTTTTTCCTGGCGCGTCGGAGGCTGAGGGGAGACCTTATAAAGGTTTACAAAATTATGAGGGGCATGAATAGGATAAATAGGCAAAGTCTTTTCCCTGGGGTCGGGGAGTCCAGAACTAGAAGGCGTAGGTTTAGGGTGAGAGGGGAAAGATATAAAAGAGACCTAAGGGGCAACTTTTTCACGCAGAGGGTGGTACATGTATGGAATGAGCTGCCAGAGGATGTGGTGGAGGCTGGTACAATTGCAACATTTAAGAGGTATTTGGATAGGTATATGAATAGAAAGGGTTTGGAGGGATATGGGCCGGGTGCTGGCAGGTGGGACTAGATTGGGTTGGGATATCTGGTCAGCATGGACAGGTTGGACCGAAGGGTCTGTTTCCATGCTGTACATCTCTCTGACACTAGAAAGGATCGAGGTGAGTTACGATCAGGTGTTATCAATTCTAGAAGAAGTAAAAGTAGACAAGTCCCCTGGGCCGGATGGGATTTATCCGAGGATTCTCTAGGAAGCTAGGGAGGAGATAGCAGAGCCTTTGTCTACAGGTTTTGTACCAGAGAACTGGAGGATTGGAAATGTTGCACCCTTGTTCAAGAAGGGCAGTAGAGATGACCCAGGTAATTATAAACCAGTACGCCTTACTTCTGTTGTAGGAAAGGCTTTGGAAAGGTTTATAAGAGATAAGATTTATAATCATCGAGCAAGCAACAATTTGATTTCACATAGTCAACATGGTTTCGTCAAGGGCAGGTCGTGTCTCACAAATCTCATGGAGTTTTTTGAGAAGGTGACCAAGCATGTGGATGAGGGTAGGACAGTTGACGTGGTGTACATGGACTTCAGTAAAGCCTATGATAAGGTTCCACATGGTAGGCTGTTGGAGAAAATGCAGAGACATGGAATTGAGGGTGATTCAGCAGTTTGGATTAGAAACTGGCTTTCTGGAAGAAGGCAGCGAGTGGTGGTTGATGGAAAATATGCTGCTTGGTGTCCGGTTACTAGTGGTGTGCCACAAGGATCTCTTTTGGGACCACTGCTGTTTGTCATTTTTATAAATGACTTAGACGCAGGCATAGGTGGATGGATTAGTAAATTTGCAGACGACACTAAAGTCGGTGGAGTAGTGGACAGTGTGGAAGAATGTTACAGGTTGCAAGGGGACTTGGATAAACTGCAGAATTGGGATGAGAGGTGGCAAATGGAGTTCAATGCAGCTAAATGTGAGGTGATGCACTTTGGGAAGAATAACAGGAAGGCAGAGTACTGGAAAGATTCTTGGTAGTGTGGATGTGCAGCGGGATCTTGGAGTCCATCTACATAGATCCCTGAAAGTTGCCACCCAGGTGGATAGCGCTGTTAAGAAGGTATACGGGTGTGTTAGGCTTCATTGGTAGAGGGATTGAGTTCCGGAGCCGCAATATCATGCTGCAACAGTACAAAACGCTAGTGCGGCCACACTTGGAATATTGTGGACAGTTCTGGTCCCCATATTTCGGGAAGGATGTGGAAGCATTGGAAAAGGTGCAGAGGAGATTTACCAGGATGTTGCCTGGTCTGGAGGGAAGGTTTTATGAGGAAAGGCTGAGAAACTTGAACCTGTTCTTATTGGCAAGAAGAAGGCTAAGAGGGGATTCGATAGAGACATACAAGATGGTCAGAGGATTAGATAGGGTGGACAATGAAAGTCTTTTTTCCTAGGATGATGACGTCAGCGTGTACGAGGGGTCATAACTACAAATTGAGGGGTGGTAGATTTAAGACAGATGTCAGAGGCAGGTTCTTTACTCAGAGAGTGGTAAGGGTGTGGAATGCCCTACCTGCCAATGTAATCAACTCAGCCACATTAGGGAGATTTAAACAATCCTTGGATAAGCACATGAATGATGATGGGATCGTGTAGGGGGAAGAATAATTCACAGGTCGGCGCAACATCGAGGGCCGAAGGGCCTGTTCTGTGCTGTACTGTTCTATGTTCTCTCCCCCAATATCTCATTGTCTCTCCCCCAGTATCTCACTGTCTCTCCCCAGTATCTCACTGTCTCTCTCTCCCAGTATCTCACTGTCTCTCCCGCAGTATATCACCGTTCTATCCCCCCCACCCCCAGTATCTCACTTTCTCTCTCCCGCAGTATCTCACTGTCTCTCTCCCCCAGTATCTCACTGTCTCTCCCCCATCTCTCTGCTTTTAAATTGCTCCCCAAAAACCTACCTCCAACCAAGTCTTTGTCATCTATTCTTGCACCCAATCGTATTTGGTTTCACCTCCTGTGGTGGACCTAGTGATGGTTTGTTATTTTAATGCAGATTGCTGAAACATAGAAAACAGGAGCAGGAGTAGGCCATTCGGCCCTTCGAGCCTGCCCCATCAGTCGATATGATCACATCTGATCGTCCAACTCTCAACAATCCCCTGTTCGTACTCGCACCCCAAACCTTTTGATCCCTTTAGGCCTAAGAACAATATTTATTTTTTTCTTGTAAACCTTTGATGTTTTGGCTTCATCTCCTTTCTGTGCCGGGGAATCTGGGTGAAGAAATTTCTCCTCATCTCTGCCATAAACAGCTTCCGTATCGTTAAACTGTTCCAGACTCTCTGCTCATTACGAAGATCCTTCCTACATTTACCCTGTCTAGTGCTGTTAGACGTTTTTGGTTTCTATGAGATCTCCTTCATTCTTCTCAACTCCAATGAATATTGTTCTAACTGATTCAGTCTGTCTTCCTCCATCAGTCCTGCCATCCCAGGGTTCTGTCTGGTAAACCTTTGTTGCACTCCATCAATAGCTAAAACACCCTTTCTCAGATAAGGAGACCAAAACTGCACACAATGTTCCAGGTGTGGTCTCACCAGGCCCAGTACAATTGCGGTGAGATAGCCCTGCCCCTTTTGCTATGAAGGCCAATGTAGTGGCTGGTTGAGGGGACCAGGAATTCAGAGTACTGGTCTAATGATAAGATTCTTGGTAGTATGGATGAGCAGAGAGATCTTGGTATCTACGTACATAGATCCCTGAAAGTTGCCACCCAAGTTGATAAAAGGTGTATGGTGTGTTAGCTTTTATTGGGAAAGGGATTGAGTTTCAGAGCCATGAGGTCATGCTGCAGCTGGACAAAACTCTGGTGTGGCCGCACTTGGAGAATTGTGTACAGTTCTGATCACTGCATTATAGGAAGGATGTGGAAGCTTTGGAAAGGGTTCAAAGGAGATTTACCAGGATGTTGCCTGGTGTGGAGGGAAGGTCTAATGCGGAAAGGCTGAGATACTTGAGGCTATTTTTGTTGGAGAGATGGTTGAGAGGTGACTTGATAGAGAGATACAAGATAATCAGAAGATTAGATAGAGTGGACAGTGAGAGGCCTTTTCCTCGGATGGTGATGGCTAGCATGAGGGGACATAGCTTTAAATTGAGAGGTGATAGACATAGGACAGATTTAGAATAGTTTCTTAACTCAGAGAGTAGTAAGAGTGTGGAACGCACTGCCTACAACAGTAATAGACTCACCAACTTTAAGGGCATTTAAATGGTCATTGGATAAAAATGGAATAGTGTCGGTTAGGTGGGCTTCAGATTGGTTTCACAGGTCGGCGCAACATTGAGGGCCGAAAGGCCTGTACTGTGCTGGAATGTTCTATGTTCAGTTGAGTTTGGGATTATGGTACTTCTTCACCCCCTGCTACCCCTGCATGCTCACTTCCAGCAACTGGTGCACAAAGACACCCAGGTCTCATTGTATATCCCTCTTTCCCCCTTTGATAGTAATTTGCCTTCCTGTTTTTGCTCCCAAAGTAGATAGCCTCACATTTATTCATGTATTTGACCACTTACCCAACTTGTCCAAATCCCACTGAATCCTCCTCACAGCTCACCCTCCACCCAACTCTGTGTGTGCTCTGCTAACTTGAAGATATTATACATTGTTCCTTCATTTAAATTATTAAAGTATCTTGTGAATAGCCCTGATCTCTGTGTTACCTCACTAGTCACTTGTTGAGCTTATACAGGACATTGGTGAGGCCTCTCTTGGAATACTGTGCCCAGTTCTGGTCTCCCTGTTATTGGAAGGATATTATTAAACTGGAGAGGGTTCGGAAAAGACTTATAGGATGCTGCCAGGAATGGAGGGTTTGGCTTATAAGGAGAGGCTGGATAGGCTGGGCCTGTTTTCACTGGAGTGGAGGAGGTTGAGGGGTGATGTTATAGAGGTTTATAAAATCATAAGGGGTCCAGATAAGGTGAATGGCGGATGTCTTTTCCCTAGGGTGGGGGAGTTCAAGACTAGGGGGCATATTTTTAAGGTAAGAGAAGAAAGATTTACACAGAGAGTGATTCAAGTGTGGAATGAACTTCCAGAGGACGTGGTGGGTGCGGGTACAGTTACATTTAAAAGACATTTGGATAAGTTGTTATGGACTAGGCCAGACCACTCAAAACATTCTTGAGCCGGCAATCCAGACCATAACTTAGCAATTTGTTTCGGTAAGTGTACAGTGAGAATTACTCAGAGTAAGATACCAGGTTATAAAACAGACAGACATTTATTCACAAAATTACACAATGAAACACAAAGAACTGAATAAAGAACCCTTACAGAACTCAGTCTATCCAAACTAGACTTACGTATGCTGTTCTGAATATACACAACAGTCCCAATAAGCAAACCCCCTTAAAAACCAGTATAAATGGAAAAGATGCTTACAGGTTGAAGTTAGATCAGCAGAAGAAGAGAGAGAGTTTCCACACAGCTCACTGTTGAACTCCCAACCAGTTCTGGACTGAACTGAACTGCTCAGCTAGAGAGCTGCCCGCTGACCTTTCGTTATACAGGTCACTTCTAAAACATGACCACTTTGGCCTGAAGTCTCATCTGTTTACATACAAACAAAAGGCCTCTCAATACCCTTTAATCTCGGTACCAAGCCAGTCTGATTGGCACAGGAAGCTGTTTACGACCCCTCTGAAAAATACCAAGAACACAGTATCCTTGAGAAAAGGAACAGCTTTTAGCAAAAAGGAGCCAGCTTTGTGACAAAGTTCATGAATAAGAAATGTTCAGAGGGACCAAGAGCAGGCAGGTGGAACTAGTTTAGTTTGGGATTATGGTCAGCATGGACTGGTTGGGCCGAAGGGTCTGTTTCCGTGCTGTATGACACTGTGAGTGGCTGCCACTTGGAAAAAGGCCCATTGCTTCCTACTCCTTGTTCCCTGTCTGGTAATCAGTTCTCTATCCACAGGATATAGATAGATTAGCGACCTGGACACAGAAATGGCAGATGGAGATTAATCCAGACAAATGCGAGGTGATGCATTCTGGATGATCAAATTTAGGTATGAATTCTACTGTAAATGGCAGAACGCTGAGAAAGGTTAACATACAGACGGATCTGGGTGTGCAGGTCCACAGTTCCCTTAAAATGGCGACACAGGTGGCCAAGGTGATTAAGAAGGCACATGGTCTGCTCACCTTCATTGGCTGGGGCATGGAATACCAGAGTCGAAGATTGTGCTGCTGGAAAAGCACAGCTGGTCAGGCAGCATCCAAGGAGCAGGAGAGTCAATGTTTCGAGCATAAGCTCTTCATCAGAACATTCCTGATGAAGGGCTTTTGCCCAAAACGTCGACTCTCCTGCTCCTCGGATGCTGCCTGACCAGCTGTGCTTTTCCAGCCCCACACTCTTTGACTCTGATCTCCAGCATCTGCAGTCCTCACTTTCTCCATGGAGTACAAGAGTTGGCAGACCATGCTGCAGCTATATAAAACCTTCTGTTAACCCGCATTTGGAGTATTGTGTGCAGGTTCGGTTGCCACACTGCCAGAAGGATGAGGAAGCTTTGGAGAGAGTGCAGAGAAGATTCACCAGGATGTTGCCTGGTCTCAAGGGCATTGGCTATGGGGATGGACTGGGATTGTTTTCACTGGAGAGATGGCGGCTGAGAGGAGTCCTGATGGAGATCTACACAACTGTGAGAGGCGTAGACAGGGAGGATGGTCAGAGACTTTTTTCCCCAGGGTTGTAGTTTCAAGGGGGCTCAGGGCTCAAGGTGAGAGGGGGAAAGTTTAAGGGAGATGTGTGAGGCAAGTTGTCACATGGTGAGTGGGAAGAGCCTGGAAAGCTCTGCCAGAAGAGGTGGTAGAAGCAGACACATTGGTGACATTAAAGAGATTCCATGTATAAGGAGGGAATAGAGGGATACAGACTGAATAAGGGCAGAAGGCAGATGATCGACACAGGCCGGGGAAGGCCGAAGGGCCTGTTCCCTCTGCTGTACTTCTCTTTTGCTCTTTGTGCCCCGGTCCCTTGGGTGTTTAAGTCGAAGTCCGTCTCGGTTGGCAGTGACCATTGTTTTTCTCCGGCAGATCATCGCGGCCCAGGAGGAGATGCTGAGGAAGGAGAAGGAGCTGGAGGAGGCTCGCAAGAAGCTGGCACAGATCCGCCAGCAGCAGTACAAGTTCCTCCCGTCGGAGCTCCGTGAAGATGAAAGCTAATCGTCGGCGGGCAGGACGGATCTCGGTCCCTCTCAGAACTTGAGCCATCTCCGAGCGGAAAGCCAGTCGCTCTGGCAGACTGCCGAGGCTGGGGGAACTTTTGCATCAACCCGGATTTACCCAATTGTAGATTGTAGTCAGAAATATGTTAGTTTTAGTATTGGCTTCCTCTACTCCCAAGGCATGCATGCACTAAAAATACATATCAGGGACGTTGACAAAGATGAATAGGGCCAGACCACGTTCTGTGCAGGAGGACGATGCTCAGACACAGAGCTGTACCTTGGACGATCTGAGTCTGTCTGCTCCGGTGATGTAGGAAGATGAAAAGCATCCTGTGGATAATGTTGTTGGGGGGGGTGGTGGGGATGTCGCGCAGCCATGTGAGCTGAGGATTTTCTGATGGGGGACAGGGGAGGTTCAATCCACATCGTCGTCGTGTCTTCCTGTTCAGTGTTCAACTGACCCCGACCCACTGAACAGCAGGACGGGCAACACAGTTTGGGGTGAGATACCCCTCCCTCATCCCCATCTCTCAGAAAAGCTCATCGATTTGTAACCCCCACCCCCCCCACTTCCCCTAACTCCTTCACCCCCACCCAGGGTTGCGTTCTGTGCAGCCAATGGGCGACAAGTCCCACTGAGGAAAAGGAAAAGCAAGAGAGCAAGAAATAAATAAAACAAAAAGCCATGTTGTGTTTACAAACCCGAGTGCTCGGTCAAAGCAGAATCCGGGCGTGCGCCAGAAAGGCAGTGTTCTTAAAATAAAAAGAAAAGGGGAGTGCGGGGAGAATTTCAGAGCACGGTTCCAAGTTCATGTCATATGGAATGTGATGGGTACCCTCCCCCTGGTGCACCTCTCCATGTCTATACGCTTTGCCATAATAGCTGCACGGTTGCTTTAATTTGACTTTTCTATTGCCTACAACAGCTGCCTCTGTTATTCTACTTAAACCCCAGAATGGCACCAAGTTCCTCTACACTTGTCTATTTGAAGTAGTGTTCCTGAAGTCTTAATCCCCAGGGGAGCTGCTGGTTTAAGCAGCACTTGGTTGCCTTCTGTGTTTCTCCACCTGAGTTGTAGTCCACCAGAATGTTGCAGCAAGCTGAAATCCCCTTCTGGATATTGCATTCCACAGAACTACACCAAGTCGTATTGTAACTCTCAGTGTCACAGACTTGCCTATCTCCCAGCCCAGGCTCTGTCATCTCAGTGACCCTGATCGTCTCTAAGTTCCAAACGTAGAAACATCCGTCTCTTTTGTTAAGTCACTGAGAAATTTCAACCATTGTTTTGTTTTTCTTAAAGAAATGAATGAAATTTAATGTACCGAAATTATTCCTGAAGTGTTCTCGTATTGGCCTTTAGGTTTGAGTTGTTTTGAGATGGTATGTTTGAAAAGGAAGGTGTACCTGCAAAATCAATATGCTGTTTTCTTCTCCGGTTTGCAAGTTCCCATTGGCTTGCCTGACCTCCTATGACCCAAAGTTGAAATGAAGCATCACTTATAACTGCCATGACAGAATGTATTACTGTATGTAACATAAACTGCTAATTTATCGGCCACAAAAACTATTTTTTGTATTCACAGAAATAAAAAAAAAGATTTCAAAGGAAATTCGAGTCTTGGGAGAGGTTTTCGTCAAGTTAGGAAACGTCTTCGTAATCTTATGTGACCATCGGGACTGCTGTCTCACCAGAGAGAGAGAGCTGGCTGGTGGTGGGTTAAGATTAGATTACCTACAGTGTGGAAACAGGCCCTTTGGCTCAACAAGTCCACACCGACCCGCCGAAGCGCAACCCACCCAGACCCCTAAACCTGAGGGTCACCACACCTCAGGCAAGGGGAAAGGTTAAGAAGGCACAGCCTTCTGCCTTTATTACTCAGACCGTTGAGTTTAAGAGTTAGGATGTCATGTTGCAGTTGGTGAGGAAGAAGGGCTCATGCCCGAAACGTCGATTCTCCTGCTCCTTGGATGCTGCCTGACCTGCTGCGCTTTTCCAGCAACACGTTTTCAGCTCTGATCTCCAGCATCTGCAGTCCTCACTTTCTCCTGCAGTTGGTGAGGAGTGACTGTGTACAGTTCTAGATGTGAGTAAATTGGAGAGGGTGCAGAAAAGATTAACAAGAATTTTACTGGGCCTGGAGGTGTTGAGTTATAAGGAAAGGCTAGATAGGCTGGGGCTCTTTTACTTGGAGTTTAGGAGGTTGAGGGGTGACCTTGTAGAGGTTGTGAAAGCGTAAGGGGTATAGATAAAGTGAATGGCAAAGGCCTTTTCCCGGGAGGGGGGTGGTGGTTCAAAACTAAGAGTATAATTTTAAGGTGAGAGGAAAAAGATTTAAAAGGGACCCGAGGGGCAACTTTTTCACACAGACAATGGCTCATATGTGGAATGAACTGCCAGGGGATGTGGCGGATACAAGTCCACACACATTTAGACAGGTACATGAAGAGGAAAGGGTCAGAGGAAAACAGCCCAAATTTAAAACTTGGTCAGCATGAAGCGTCTGTTTCTATGCTGTAAGCTCAGTCCTTGCAGATAGTGAATCCACAATGTTAGGTGTTATTCTGCATCATAAACTAGTCATCCAGCCAATTGAGCTAACTGAATACAGCAGGACTTGCCTACAGAATCATTAGGATTAGTTTTATTGTCACATGTACTCAAGTCCAGGAGTACAGTGAAAAGTTTACAATGTTGCCATTCACGGCACCATCTTGGTTACAAGATACCTAGGTATAAAATAGAACATTCCAGCGCAGTACAGGCTCTCGATGTTGTACTGACCTGTGAACCCAATCTGAAGCCAATCTAAAATACACTATTCCATTCTTACCCATATGCCTAACCAATGACTATTTAAATGCCCTTAAAGTTGGTGAATCTACTACTGTTGCAAGCAGTGCGTTCCATACCCTTAGTATTCTCTGAGTTAAGAAACTATCCTAAATCTGTCCTATATCTATCACCTCTCAATTTAAAGCTATGTCCCCTTGTGCTAGCCATCACCGTCCAAGGAAAAAAGCCTCTCACTGTCCACTCTATCTAATTCTCTGATTATCTTGTACGTCTCAATTAAGTCGTCTCTCAACTTTCTTCTCTCTAATGAAAACAGCCTCAAGTCCTTCAGCCTTTCTTCATTAGACCTTCCCTCCACACCAGGCAACATCCTGGTAAATCTCCTTTGAACCCTTTCCAAAGCTTCCACATCCTTTCTATAGTGCAGTGACCAGAACTGTCTGCAATTCACCAAGTGCGGCCACACCAGTGTTTTGTACAGCTGCAGCATGACCTCATGGCTCCAAAACACAATCCCTCTACCCCTAAAAGCGAACACACTGTATGCCTTCTTAACAACCCTATCAACCTGGGTTGCAACCTTCAGGGATCTATATACATGGACACTGAGAACTCTCTGCTCAGTAAAACATGGAAAAAGAATTGAAAGTTCAACATCACGCTCTGTCAGTCCAAAAACATGATTGGGGTGACCCCCATGTGCCCATCGTTCCTGGGCAACTTTAGCTTCCAGCCTTGGTCTTTAAAATTCTTGCCTTGTGTTTTCAAATCCCTTCCCTGCCCTGCCATCCACACTGGGGTCTGCAGTCACTGTCTGGACTAGGGCTACACTGCTCTGAGTCTGCTGTATCCACTCAGAAGCTATCTGCTCAGACTGCAGTGAGGTACTGCTCTCTGCAGTGACCCCACCTCTCGGATGTGTGACCTCCCTCCTGGGAGCAAGGCAGTGAAAAGGTTACACAGGTAAAGAACATGTTTTCCCCTCTGTGAGCGGGGGCTAATCAACTCTGCCACAGAAACCAATTGAGGCCAAAAACATTAAATGTTTTGCAAGAAGGAATTAGACGTAGTCATCATAGAGTCAATAGTGATGTACAGCATAGAAACAGACCCTTCGGTCCAACTCATCCATGCCGACCAGATATCCCAACCCTATCTAGTCCCATTTGCCAGCACTTGGCCCATGTCCTTCTATTCATTTACCTATCCAGATGCCTTTTAAATAATAAGGGTGGGGTGGGTGTTCAAGGGTGTGGGGAGAAAGCAGGAACTGGAGACTGAGTTGGATGATCAGCCAGGATCATATTGAATGGGGGTGCAGGCTTGAAGGGCCAAATGGCCTCCTGTGTTGGTGCTGGGTCAAAATCCTGGGCATTACCTCACTTGCCTGCAGCACTGAGGGTGCTCCTACCCCCTCACAGACTGCAGCGATGACATTCTATCATCTTCCCAACAGCAATGAAGGCTAGACAACAGATGTTGGCTCTCACTAGACTCTTGAGTCTCACAGTGCAATCAGTTGTGTAACCGTGTATTTGATTGTTCCAGAATAATCTTTGGAGCTTTAATTTTTTTTTTTAAAATACATGTGGAAAGAGTGTGAAACAAGCCTGTGATACCCAGTCTCTGAGAACCAGCAGTGTGATAAAGCTGTGATAGTGGGGAGGAACGGTACCAGCTAGCCTGGAAGGAGGAACAGGCTGAATATCTGCAAACCAGCACCTCTGACAGTGCAGCCACCCCTCAGCACTGCACTGTGACCGTCAGTCCATTGAATAGTTCAGTTGTCATCTCTTTCATTTTGATCATCATCTCCCCCATAACCCTCCAGTCCATCATGCAATTTGTCTCACAGTTCGTGTGTCAGCGTACATAATAGATTAAATTACTTACAGTGTGGAAACAGGCCCTTCGGCCCAACAAGTCCACACCGACCCTCCGAAGAGCATCCTACCCAGACCCATTCCCCTACGTTTACCCCTTCACCTAACACTACAGGCAATTTAGCATAGCCAAGTCACCTAACCTGTACGTTTTTGGACTGTGGGAGGAAACCGGAGCACCCGGATGAAACACACACAGACACGGGGAGAATGTGCAAACTCCACACAGTCAGTTGCCTGAGGCGGGAATTGAACACTGATCTCTGGTGCTGTGAGGCAGCCATGCTAGCCACTATACCACCGTGCTGTCCATATAAGATACATGACCATCATTGTGTCAGAGTATGCGACCTGTGGATATAAAAGTCTCATACTCCATCTTACCCCAGGATCACTTGAACATGAGCATGCTACTGAAAGCATGGGATTCTCAGTTCAGTGTCAGCCTGGGCACTTATAATCATTTCAGCTACAACACAATGCTTCTGTTCCTGTGTAATTCTGCGTTATAAGAATATTGTGTAATAGCAGCACCATTTAAACGAATGGGACTGGAAGTGCGTTATAGCCAATACAGGTAAGGAAAGTTCACATTCTACAAATAGCGGTCGAAAGACTTCAATCGTATTATAGCCAACTTGCGTTGGAGAAACTGACTGTACATGTTTGTGAATGTAATAGGGCGTGAACCTTCGGGGTCAGAGGTGAGAGAGAGCAGGTCAAAAACTAGACATGGATATTGAGTTAGTTTTATTGTCACATGTACTCAGACGAATACAGTGAGCCGTTTACTGTCGCCACATTACAGCGCTATCTCAGGTACAGAGGTACCTAGGTATAAATGCTTAAGATCAAGTTCTTCGGAAACAAAACAAATTAGAAAAGTGAAGAAATAAATCGTCCAGCATTATGGGTCTTGGGAATAAATGAGAAAAATAAAGAAGAAAATTGTGTGGATTATCAGTTTTTCCCACCCCATCCAAGCCAGCACCAAGCCTCAGGAGAGAGTCCCACCACTTCACTGCCATCTGCATCACCAACCCCCTCACCCCCCCCCCCCACCCACCACCCCCAGTATAGGGGCCGCCCCACATTAAGGTACCAGCTCTCTGCCACTGGGTCCCACTTCGTTGACGTTGCTGTGATATAGCAGGGCTTGCTGTTTCCAATCTCTGATTGATCCGACTCCCAGAGGAAACAATAAACAGAATGGTCAATCTCAGAAATAATGCATGAAGATCCCTCCTCGACTCCCTGGATTAGTCAAGTAACATCTGTCATACAATCACGAGCCTTTATTCCTCTCGACACTTCGCAGCTCGGCTGCATTCTGTTTCATTTTAACGAATAAAGAAGTTTTGCTCTTATAGAGGATGTTTACTACCTGGTACTGTTCCGTATGGTCAAAGTATAAGCTGACAGTGCCTGTGAAAGTGAAACCGCAGGCTAAGATAAATAGTGGCTGTTGACTGAAGCTTTCTTAGGCTTCAGGAACGGGAATGCAGTTAGTGGCTGTGACCCCACCTCTTTGTGTTTTGATCATTGTCCCTCTCTATTCCGTAGTGTGTTCTGTCTCACGGTACATGTACCTTTAAGAGACCATGACCATCATTATATCAGAACGTGACCTGTGGATATAAAGTCAAGGTTAGAGTGGTGCTGGAAAAGCACAGCAGGTCAGGCAGCATCCGAGGAGCAGGAAAATCAATGTTTCGGGCAAAGCCCTTCATCAGGAATGAAGGGCTTCTCCAGCACCTGCAGTACGCATTTCTGCCCTGTGGGTGTAAAGTCTCAGACTCTATCTTACCCCAGGATCACTGAAGCATGGCATGCTACAGAAAACATAGTAATTCATCTGTTTAATGTTAACCTGGATACTTATGTGTTTGTGAATGTAATATTTGCATTTGTAACAAACGTCTTTTGGGTTTTTTCTATACCACAATATCTGTGTCCAGTTGTTGTTTTTTTAATTGAAAGAAAAGGATTTTTTTTATAAAATTACAACAATAAATCAACAAAAAACACTAAAAACAGCATCAAGAAACAACAACGCAAATAAAACACAGCCATACTCATGTGCAAGATGAACAAATCAGTAAAGGCAATTAATAAATAAATAAATGAAACAGCTCAGCACAATTAGCTCCCGACCTCCGAGAGCATTGAGTATTACACGTAAATTAATTTGAAATTCTTCCTTCGAGAGCACCACGTTCCCCAAATCAGATCATCATGGCTATACAAAAGCCCGAGTTAAAATGGCAAATCAATCTACATCCGGATAATCCAAAAAGGGCTACCATAGCTTATAAACATGTTCAGTTTTTCGGTGTACCATATTCATCAGAAAGTCCAAAGGAATATGTTCCATGATTAGTCTACACCAATCCGACAGCTGCAAATGTGTTGCTGGTCAAAGCACAGCAGGTTAGGCAGCATCTCAGGAATAGAGAATTCGACGTTTCGAGCATAAGCCCTTCATCAGGAATAAGAGAGAGAGAGCCAAATCTCAGCCGGCTTGGCTCTCTCTCTCTTATTCCTGATGAAGGGCTTATGCTCGAAACGTCGAATTCTCTATTCCTGAGATGCTGCCTAACCTGCTGTGCTTTGACCAGCAACACATTTGCAGCTGTGATCTCCAGCATCTGCAGACCTCATTTTTTACCAATCCGACAGACCCGGGTCTTTGAAAATCCAACACATCAGAATATTTTCCTCGCACAAAAATTGAAAATATTAAAATGTTTTTTTTTCCCCATGAGTGTCTAAAGAAGTTAAATTGGGTAGGCCCAGGGGAAGAGAGATAGGGTCCCTCTTCACTTCGATCCCCAAAACCCTCCCTACAGCATTCCAATTTGTACGGAGCCTGCAGCAAGACCACAGACAATGAGTGAGCGTAGCGATACTTATTTTACACTTAGGACATAATGCAGATGCTACCATCTGAAATTCTGCGAGACTGTCTGGGGCCAAATGGGCCCGATGCAGAATCTTTAGCTGCATGGCATGGATCCTATTACAGATCAAAACCTTTCTCACATTTTCATAAATGTCCTCCCTTGTTTCCATAGAGATCTCAACCCCTACCTCTCTCTCCCAGCCCCTACAAAGCCTCTCAACGTCTTTTGAAAGATCACCCCCTAACATAAGATAGAGTAGAGTCATAGAGCATGGAATCAGATCCTTCGGTCCAACCTGTCCATGCCGACCAGATATCCCAACCCAATCTAGTCCCACCTGCCAGCACCCGGCCCATATCCCTCCAAACCCTTCCTATTCATATACCCATCCAGATGTCTTTTAAATGTTGCAATTGTACCAGCCTCCACCACTTCCTCTGGCAGAGAGTACTTCTGGCATGAAGCATGTCTCCTCCATGACAGATCTGTAGCAATCTGTTAAAAGTGTGGTCACTTCCTGAATCCCTGACCTGAAAAAAGTTCTCTGCTAGCTAAACCATACTTATGGGTTATTTGGTCAAAGGGCATCGGTATTTCACCTTCAAATAAATCACTGTGTCCAGTTTTTAATGTTACAAGGAATAGCATAGGCATTGGCTCATCAGGTAAAATCCCCTGTCAAAGGCAAGACACGCATCATCTCCAAATCTCTCAAAGCTTTCGATTCCATGCTCCTAATAACGAATTATCCCAGGCCTGAGAAAAGGGCACTTGACCTGAAATGTTAACTTTGATTTCTCTCCACAGACACTGTCAGACCCACTGAGCTTTTCCAGCAACTTCTGTTTTTGTTTCTGATCCTTTCCCTGATTCCTTTTTGAAGAAAACAGTCCAATTTTTGGTGGCACAGTGGTTAGCACTGCTGCCTCACAGCGCCAGAGACCGGGGTTTAATTCCCACCTCAGGCAACTGTCTGTGTGGAGTTTGCATGTTCTCCCCGTGTATGCGTGGGTTTCCTCTGGGTGCTCTGGTTTCCTCCTACAGTCCAAAGATGTGCAGGTTAGGTGAATTGGCCATGCTAAATTTCCCGCAGTATTAGGTGAAGGGGTAAATGTAGGGGAATGGGTCTGGGTGGGTTGCGCTTCGGAGGGTCGGTGTGGACTTGTTGGGCTGAAGGGCCTGTTTCCACACTTTAAGTAATCGAATAAAAAAAGCCAAGATTTATAAAGCATTTCGATGAACCTCAGAACATCCCATAGTGCCCCACAAATTTTGGTCACTGTTGTAATGTGGTGACCATAGTGACCAACTGATGTACAGCAAGCTGCCACAAACAGATAAATGTGGTAAATGACCAGATAACCTGGCCTGGTCTGCTGGCTGAGGGCCAGGAGACTGGGAAAACGTCCCCCTGCTCTTCAAATAGTTGCCAAGGGGGTGCCCTTGCAGCTGAGAAGGCAGACGAGTGTCTTGGTTCATGTATGATCCAAAAGGGAGCACCTACCTCAGTGTAGCCATTGATAGCATTTCCCTGGAGGGCAACTTGAATATCTTTGTCTCTGAAATGAATCAAAGCAACCATGGCCAACACACCCAAAACAAAGAACTGTGCATGCTGGGAAATCTGAAACGGAAGCAGCTGAAGAAACTCAGCAGATCTGGCAGCATCTGTGGACAGAAAGCAGAGTTAAAGAGTCGGGTCCAGCGAGCCTTCTTCAGAATTCCAAAAAGTTGCCTTTCTTTGGAAATAAAAGCATTTCTTGCTTGTTGTGTTAAATAAGGAAATGTGATAGTAAGTGTGTGCGGCCAAATGTTGCAGCAATCCTGACCAAGGGACAGTTCCTGGATGTTGGTTCATTTGAGATTTCCTTCAGTACCATGCTTCTCCACTGGGTGGAGCCAGTCCACAACCAGAAATCCCGACTGACCGGGATTCCTCCAAATGGACATGCAGGTTGGGTGGATATTGGGATTCGGGAGCAGGAAAGTCCAATGAAACCTGAAATTGGGCTGGATGAGGTTTCATGCCGCTACAGAGGGCACCTGGATGAGACCGAAATCAGGGAGCAGTGTTCAGGGCAGCTCAGTGGTTAGCACTGCTGTCCCACGGCGCCAGGGACCTGGGTTTGATTCCAGCCTCAGGCAACTGTCTGTGTGGAGTTTACACATTCTCCCCGTGTCTGCGTGGGTTTCCTCCGGGTGCTCTGTTTTCCTACCAGAGTTCAAAGATGTGCAGATTAGGTGGATTGTCCATGGGAATTTGTGTAGGCTAGATGGGTTAGCTATGGGAAATTTAGGGAGAGAAACTGGGTGGGATGGCCTTTGAAGGGTTGGTGTGGGCTGAATGGCCTGTTTCCACACTGCAGGGATTCTATTTTTCAGGGAGTGGCGGATTGTTAGTTGGCCCTCCCTCCTTTATCATGAGAGGAAGGAGCTCTGCTTTTCCAACAGGAGATACTGAGCACAGAATCCTCAGGAAAATGAGGAGCTATATTTCCATTTTGACAGATCTCTCACATCGTCGAGCTGTCAGGGAGGAAAAGGGAAAAACTGCAGAGCCACCCATGATGCCAATGGGGGAGAGGGGAGGTGCCTTTATGGTACAGGAGTTGGTCTGGGTGCAGTGAAGGGTGAGGGGGGAGGGTTTGGGGTTGGGGGCTGAGTCCCAGAGGGAGATATATCGGCTGTTTCTGGAGGTGATGGGGGCAGATGTGTCAAGTCAAGGTCTGGGAGAGTGTGGTTTGGGTATAGGACATAATACTGGGGTCAATTGAATAGTTATCCAGGAGATCGACTATGCACAGACTCATAGAATTTTATAATACAGAAAAAGGCTGGATGTGGGTTTGCTCACTGAGCTGGAAGGTTCATTTCCAAACGTTTCGTTACCCTACTGGGTAACATCTTCAGTGGGCCTCAGGCGAAGCAATGCTGATGATTCCTGCTTTCAATTTATATGTTTGGGTTTCTTTGGGTTGGTGATGTCATTTCCTGTGGTGATGTTATTTCCTGTGGTGAAGTCACTTCCAGTTCCTTTTCTCAGGGGGTGGTAGATGGGGGTCTAACTCGATGTGTTTGTTGATAGAGTTCCGGTTGGAATGCCATGCTTCTAGGAATTCTCGTGCATGTCTCACAGGAAGGGGGTGGGTGGGGCGTTGCTGTGACAGCGCGCTCCTTACACTGTTTGCCCCTCGGCTTCCGCTTTTTCCCAACGGTGTGTCTCGAGGCATTCCTTGGATGCTCCTCCTCCACTTTGGGATGGTCTGGGGCCAGTGATTCCCAACGGTGTGTCTCGAGGCATTCCTTGGATGCTCCTCCTCCACTTTGGGATGGTCTGGGGCCAGTGATTCCCAACGGTGTGTCTCGAGGCATTCCTTGGATGCTCCTCCTCCACTTTGGGATGGTCTGGGGCCAGTGATTCCCAACGGTGTGTCTCGAGGCATTCCTTGGATGCTCCTCCTCCACTTTGGGATGGTCTGGGGCCAGTGATTCCCAACGGTGTGTCTCGAGGCATTCCTTGGATGCTCCTCCTCCACTCGTGTCAGTCATGGGGATGACGTGCCCAGCCCATCGCATCCGATCGAGGGAGGGGTCAGTACCTCGATCGTGGGGATGTTGGCCTGGTCGAAGACTCTGGTGTTGATGCGTCCCAGTGGATTGGCAGGATCTTGCTCAGGCAGCGTTGGTGGGACAGCTCCAGCACCTTGAGGTCCCTGCTGTAGACAGTCCATGTCTCGGAGCCATACAGGAGGCTGGGGACCACCACAGCTCTGTATACCATCAGATTGGTGTCGGATCTGATGTTGTTGTCCTCGGACACCTTTTCCCTCAGCTGGCTGAAGGCTGCGGTAACTCACTGGAGGAGGTGCTGTTCCGTGTTGACGGCCTCATTAGCTGCACATATTGCCTCATTATTATGCAGCCTCTTATCTGACCACATGCTGTGAGCAAATTAAACACCAAGAATTCTTCACATGGAAAACCAAGTGGGTTTTAGCTAAAAGTCGTAGGGAATTTCTCCTGACGTTGGGATTTGTCTCACCAACCTCTAAGGGCATACTCCATAGGCACTGACCACAGGCACCCCATGTCCACAGTCATGGGCATCTGACACGTGGCCAGTCTCTGGAAACCTGGGGTGCTAATGGCCAGTGCCCATGGCACTAGTCCTAAAGATGTTGGGCTATTCCAAGATATCCCAGCAGTAGCGAGTTGTCCCAAAGATGCCGGACTATTCCAAGATATCCCAGTAGTAGCAAGTTGTCCTAAGGATGCCGGACTATTCCAAGATATTCCAGCAGTAGTGAGTTGTCCCAAGAATGCCGGACTATCCCAAGATATCCCAGTACTGGCGAGTTGTTCCAGGATCGTAGAGTTGTCCCAAGGATGCTGGACTATTCCAAGATATTCCAGCAGTAGCAAGTTGTCCTAAGGATGCCGGACTATTCCAAGATATTCCAGCAGTAGCGAGTTGTCCCAAGGATGCTGGACTATTCCAAGATATTCCAGCAGTAGTGAGTTGTCCCAAGAATGCCGGATTATCCCAAGATATCCCAGTAGTAGCGAGTTGTTCCAGGATCGTAGAGTTGTCCCAAGGATGCTGGACTATTCCAAGATATTCCAGCAGTAGTGAGTTGTCCCAAGAATGCCGGACTATTCCAAGATATCCCAGCAGTAGCGAGTTTTGTTCCAGGATCGTAGAGTGGTCAAATGGGTCTTGAATCGGGCAAGCGAGTGGCCTCAGGGACAAGGCTGGTGGTCAATGTGGCTTGTTTCATAAGACACTGTGAGAAATCTCACAAGAAGCTGTTCATGAAACGTCGCCCCCAAAAAAAATCAGTCGAGTGTGTCAATATGCTGTTAAAGGATGGAAGTAAGGACAATGTGGAGATTGAAGAAGCTTCAGGAATTAAACTCAAACTCCATGGTTATCACAATCAGTAGAACACCCAACCATAAGGAAGGAGGGAGGTCTGGCTGCCTTTAGATCCCCAGATGTTCATCGGTTTGGTAAGCCATGTGACAGAAAAGATCATTGGCAGTGCACTGCAGCAGAGGGCTGGAAAAAATTGTGGGCACTTGCACAAAGGATATCTCAAAGTTCAAATACGGACCATCTGGTAACCCACCAGCTGAGTATACAATCAAGTGACTGACAAAACCAAATGTGACAATGAGTGGGAACACACATTCCACATCATGCCACCTGAGCTAGTGGCAAAGATTCGAATTCTCTGAGCTGGTGATATTCATAATTGGCTAAGATTGGCACAGGGCCAGGTTGCCAATAAACTACCCCTGTGAATTCTCAAACAAACATGTACCAGAGACAGGGGAAGCCAAAGTGGATTAAATGTCAGGCTTTGGGTCAGCACACAGCAGTTCGCCAATTCCACGTGCAATGTCCCGAGGACAAAGAGGGCTGAGGAGCCACTTAACTGAGCTGCATGAAATTATCAGGGGCCTAGTTACCATAGCATTCCATACAGGGCACAAAGAGGCCATTCAGCCCATCGAGTCAACACAACCTGGCTTTGTAGTCAACATGGCTTTGTGCATGGGAAATGGTGTCACACTAACTTGACGTTTTTTTGAAGAAGTAACGAACAGGATTGATGAGGGCAGAGCAGTAAACATGATCGGCATGGACTTCAGTAAGTTGCTCAACAAGATTCCTCATGGCAGACTGGTTAGCAAGATTAGATCACATGGAATATAGGGAGAGCTCGCCATTTGGGTACAGAACTGGCTCAAAGGTAGTGGATAAAAGGTGGGGGCAGAGGGTTGTTTTTCAGACTGGAGGCCTGTGACCAGTGGAGTGCCACAAGGATCGGTGCTGGGTCCACTACTTTTTATCATTTATATAAATGTTTTGGATGTGAACATAGGAGGTATGGTTAGTAAGTTGCAGATGACACCGAAATTAGGGCAGGACTTATACACTTAATAGTAAGATCCTGGGGAGTGTTGCTGAACAAAGAGACCTTGGAGTGCAGGTTCATAGTTCCATGGAAGTAGAGTCCCAGGTAGACAGGATAGTGGAGAAAGCATTTCATATGCTTGCCTTTATTAATCTGTGCATTGAGTATAGGAGTTGGGAGGTCATGTTGCAGCTGTACAGGACATTGGTTTTGGAGTTTTTGGAATATTGCATTCAATTCTGGTCTCTCTGCTGTAGGAAGGACGTTGTAAAACTTGAAAGAGTTCAGAAAATATTTACAACGATGTTACCAGAGTTGGAGGGTTTGAGCTCTAGGGAGAGGCTGATTAGACTGGGACTGTTTTCCCTGGAGTGTCAGAGGCTGAGGGGTGACCTTATAGAGATGTATAAAATCATGAGGGACATGGATAGGGTGAATAGCCAAGGTCTTTTCCCTGGGTTGGGGGAGTCCAAAACTAGAGGGCATAGGTTTAAGGTGATAGGGGAGAGATTTAAAAGGGACCTAAGGGGCAACTTTTCACCCAGAGGGTGGTGTGTGTCTGGAATGAACTGCCAGAGGAAGTGGTGGAGGCTGGTACAATTACAACATTTAAAAGGCATCTGGATGGGCATATGAACAGGAAGTGTTTAGAGGGTTATGGGCCAATGCAACTAGATTAATTCAGGATATCTGGTTAGCATGGATGAATCAGGTCAAAGTGTCTGTTTCCATGCTGTACATCCCTATGACCCTAATGCTCTTTTGGATTATGGGAGGAAACCAGAGCATTCAGAGGAAACCCATGCAGACACAGAGAGAATTAACAGACAGTCATCAAAGGCTGGAATCAAACCCGGGTCCCTGGTGCTATGAGGCAGCAGTGCTAACCACTGTGCCATCCAATAAAGTCAAAAACCAGAGCGTATTGATTGAAAGTAATTGGTTGAAGGGTTAGTGAGAAGATTAGAGGGATAACATTTATTCACTGGGAAGTTGACAGAAAGCTGGAACTAAGTGCCTGGAAGGCTGGTTGAGATTGAAACTCTCAAAACCCAAAACAAAATTGACTGAATGTCTACGTGAAGAGCTGTGACCTGCAGGGCTATGAGCTGAGTGCAGGAAGCTAATATCTGACTGGGCAGCTCTTCATCAACCAACAGTGACCCAATGGGCCAACTGGTCTCTTCTAGTGCAATAGGCACCTTAGCATTCTCCAAAATGTATCTGGAGGCAGCAATGAGTCTTGAATTCAGACTGCCCTCTTCCTTGGGATGAACTGCCTGAGATGAAGAAGTCAGCTTTTGAGGTACAGTAGGAACTACAACATTTGGAGTTTAAAAGAAGTTGGGGTGATTTTATTGAAATATATCAGATCCTGCGGGGTCTAACTAAGAGGATGTTTCCCCTCTGGGAGTGAGTAGAACTAAGATGATTAGATTCCCTCCAGTGCAGATACAGGCCCTTTGGCCCAACCAGTCCACACTGACCTTCCCAGACCTATTTCCCTCTGACTACTGTAATGCACCTAGCACTAAGGGCAATTTAGCATGGCCAGTTCACCTAAAGTGCAGATCGTTGGACTGTGGGAGGAAACCGGAGCACCCGGAGAAAACCCAGATACGGGGAAAATGTGCAAACTCCACACAGACAGTTATGTGAGACTGGAATCGAACCTGGAACCATGATGCAGTGAGGCAGCAGTGCTAACCACTGAGCCACCTTGCCGCCCACTAAAGGGCACAGTTTAAGGGTAAGTGGTCTCCGATTTAAGATGGCAATGAGGACAATTAGATTTCTCTCATGATGTCTTCCCCAGAGAGCGGTGGATCAGTGAATGTATTATAGCAGAGGCAGATAATATCTTACCTACAAAAGGGAGGCACAGTGTATCGGGAGATGGTCAAGAACGTAAAGTTGAACCTCAATCAAATTAGCCACCATCTTATTAAATGGCTCAAGGGGCTTGATATAAAAATTTGTTTGGGGATATGGACATCGCTGGCTGGGCCAACATTTACTGCTCATCACCAATTGTCCAGGTAAGAGGCAATTAAGAATCAATCACATTGCTTGTGTGTAGTGATTGGAACAAGGCTGGTCAGGTGGATTGCATTGGGGCAGATCCCCTGATTGGGGCTGTGAACCTGGGCCAGTCAGGGAGCCCTGGCTGACAGATATAATCAGGACTCTGAGAGATTCTCGTCCCTCTAGGCTCTGAGCTAGCTGGTGAGAGCCCATATCGTGTGCATGGGTCAATAAAGAGTGACTTGGCCTTCATGGAGTTATTTCACTGCGCGTCTGGAGTTACAAGTAGGCCAGACCAGGTAAAAATGGCAGATTTCCTTCCCTAAAGTGATCTAGCTGGGGTGTTTTTTATTTAAACAGCAAAAACCGGGCTAGGGTTTTATTCCAGACTTATAAAAAATCTAACACTATGCTGGTTCAAACCCATGTCCCCAGTGCATTAATCTTTGGCTGTACTAGCCCAGGGACATTGACTCAAAGGTACAGCCTCCCTCCAGCTGGCTCCTGCTCTGAATTCATGCGTCATCTGGTACATTCGCACAAGCAACAGCCAAAAACGTGACCGTCTCGAAGTTAGCAGCCTCCCCTCTCTTGTTGGCACCTTTTGCCTCTTCCCCTTGACGCCCACCAAACCCCCTGCTCCCCTCCGTTACCTCTTCCCAATAAACCCCTGCCCCTTTTCCAGCTGCTAGGATCCTCCTGCTTCAATCCCTCCTTCCCTCTCCCTTCCTCTGGCATGGCAGAAGGAAACTTTGGCCGGAATGTAAGGGAGCTACTGAATTTCTGTCAGCCTCTAGTTTAATTAATACCATATTTGGTCTTTTCTCTGAGCTCACTGACTTGCCTGGGTCTAAACAGACTGTGCGTTAGCTGTGCATTGGCCATCATTTGCATGTTGGTGTGTTCCAGTTTTTAAAAGGAAATATAGATAAATATAGAAATAGATTTTTGAGTGTGTGTGGTTTTTGTTAGGAGATGGCGTTTTGCTCACCATATACAAAACTTAACCCTTTCCCTCCAGAAATGGCCGGTCAATTGAAAATAGTTTAAATTCCTGCTACATGGATTTGGGAAGGGAAAATATTAATTCTCAGGTTTCCCAAAAATGACTGATCTGTCAGTACACAATAAAAGCTGTGCACAATAGTAGCCAATCAGAATCTCGCCCATTCAATTCACTTTGAAAGTACGCTACTCCAGAACAGAAAGAGATTGTATCTGGGAGAATCGCTCAGTGTCAGGCTGGTCGGTGAGATGGATGTTTTCTCATGGGGGTGATGTTAGAATGAGGGATCGCTGTTTAAAAATGGAACCTCACACATTTAATGGAGAGGGACAAGGAGAATTTTCTTCTTGCAGGGGCTGATGAGTCATAGAATCCCTACTGTGTGGAAGCAGGCCATCCAGCCCATCAAGTCCATACTGACCCTCCAAAGAGCCTCCCATCCAGACACACACCCCAACCCTATCGCCTTGCATTTCTCATGGCTAGCTCACCAAGTCTGTATGTCCACCTAACCTGCATATCTTTGGACTGTGAAGGAGAAAGTGAGGTTTGCAGATGCTGGAGATCAGAGCTGAAAATGTGTTGCTGGAAAAGCGCAGCAGGTCAGGCAGCATCCAAGGAACAGGAAATTTGATGTTTCGGACATAAGCCCTTCTTCAGGAATGATTCCTGAAGAAGGACTTATGCCCAAAACGTCGAATTTATCTTTGGACTGTGGAAGGAAACCCAGGCAGACACGGGGAGAACGTGCAAACTCCACACAGACAGTCGCCCGAGGGTGGAATCGAGTCTGGGTCAGATCAGCCACAATCTTATCTAAGGGAATAACAGGCTTGAGGGGTCAATTCATCTCCTCCTGTTCTTCATTCGTCTATTTGTGAGCTCAAAAGTAAAAGGGTGGAATGGTGTGTGAGTGATCTTCCCTTTATAGGATGTGGGCATCACTGACTGGCCAGCATTTTTCACCCATCTATCGTTGCGTCTTGAGAAGGTGGGGGGTGAGCTGCCATCTTGAACTGCTGCAGTCCGCCTGCTGTAGGTTGACCCACAATGCCCTTAGGGAGGGAATTTCCAGGACTTTGACCCAGCTACAGTGAAGGAATCAGCGATACATTTCCAAGTCAGGATGGTGAGTGGCTTGATGGGGAACTTGCAGGAGGTGGTGTTCCCATGTATCTGCTACCCTTGTCCTTCCAGATGGAAGTGGTTGTGTGTTTGCTGTCTGAGGATCTTCAGTGATTTTTGCAGTGCGTCTTGTAAATAGAACGCCCTGCTGTTACTGAGCGTCAGTGGTGGAGGGAATGGATGTTTGTGGATGTGATGCATATCAAGCGGGCTGCTTTGGCCTGGATAGTGTCAAACTCCTTGAGTGTAGTTGGAGCTGCACCCAGCCAGAGAAGTGAGAAGTGTTCCATCACACTCCTGACATGTGGCTTGTAGATGATGGACAGGCTTTGGGGGAGTCAGGAGGCGGGTTACTCGCCAGAGTATTCCTAGCCTCTGACCTGCTCTTGGATAATAATCTTTTGCGACCCTTATAGTTACTTATCTTTAACAGTTATCAACTGGTACAGTTCACATTGGCTCTGGTCAAAGTAACAGCTCAACCTTAAGAATGTCTTCAACTTCAACTGATTTGATTGTGTTTCTGTTCCAATACAGTGGCTGTGCTTTGAGTCCCATGCATTGTGATTACAGTACAACCTTGATTATCCGAACGAGATTGGAGGGGGGGGAGGGGGTCGTATTTTGTTCGGATAACTGATTGTTCAGATAACTGATCTGATCGTAAACAGGTGGTCATTTATGGATGCCAGTTATTGAACATGCCTCGGTTATCCCGCAATGCATGCCATAATGCCATGTGACTGACAACAGAATGCTGGGTTGCCTAATACCGTTCTTACAGGACCTTGAGATCTTGTTCAGATAATCCAAATTTTGGATAATTGATGTTTGGATAATCAGGGTTTTACTGTATGCTGAGATCAGCACACAATGGTATTATTAAGTGTATTATTAAAGCTGGAGAGGGTTGAGGAGACATTTACCAGAATGTCACCAGGAATGGAGGGTTTGAGTTATAGGGAGAGGCTGGATAGGTTGGGGCCTTTTTCACTAGAGCGCAAAAGGTTGAGAGGTGACCTTATAGAGGTTTACAAAATAATGTTCCAGGGAAATGGAAATGATGGTAGAAAATTCTTTCTCAAAATGAAATGGAAAGAGAAGGGAACAGGCACATCTGGTGGGGATAACAGGGGCTTACCAAATAAGGTAAAACAGAGGTGCCTACTGGGAGATCAAAAGAAAAGAAACAATTCTGAAAACTTAATGGATCGAATAAGGTTGAAAGGGCTCTTGTGATGCAATGGTAGTGTCCCAACCTCTGAGCCAAGAGACCTGGGTTCAACTTCCTCCTGCTCCAGAGGTGCATAATAATTTCTCTGAACAGGTTGATGAGAAAATTTCATTTTCAGGCTGATGCAAAGTTAAATTGGATACAAGTGGGGTCAGGAATGAAAGTCCAGACACCCTCCAAGAGGCAATCATCAGATTACCACGCACAACCCTCTGAGAAATCAAGTTTGTAAAAATGTCTGAATTTGGCATATAAATTATAAAATTGGGCAGTGAAAGGCTGAGACCATTGATGTGGCCCAGAGAATGAATAAGTCTGACTGCCATGCCCAATGCAGGTTTTGAATGCATGTCGAAATGAGGAGGGAATGAATGTGTATGTGTGTGCATTACCATCCCAATTTTTGGATTATTATTTCATATCAACCTTACAATGGAAACCTTTCCATGAACAAAGAAGATAAATTTTGCTTACATTCCTTTTCTCATGGTGAGGAGGTTTATAAATAAGGTGTCTTTTCCCTCGAGTGAGGGATTTCAAGACTAGAGGGCATATTTTTAAGGTGAGGGGGAAAGGTTTTGAAAGGACATGGGGGTGGGGTGGCAGTTTTTTTTAACACACAGAGTGGTTCGTGTGTGGAATGCACTTCCAGAGGATGATTGTGCTCCTCATATGACAAACCTTTCATCCTGGGATCATGCTGGTAAACCTCCTTAGGAGCCCCTCCAAGGTCAATACATCCTTCTTCCGATATAGGTTCAAAACTGCTCATAATATTCCAAATGTGGTCTGACCAGAGCCTCAGCAGTACATTTCAGTTCTGTATTCCAGAGCTCTTGCAATGAATGCTCACATTGCATTCGCCTTCCTTACTGCCAAATGAACCGACATGTTAACCTTAAGAGAATCCTTAAGCCCTGTTGAATTTCAGATTTCCAAAGCCTTTTCCAATTTAGAAAACAGTATATGCCTCTATTCTTCCTACCAAAGTGTATAACCTCACAATTTCCAACATTGGATTCCATTTCTTTGCCCAATCTCCAATCCCATTCAAGTCCTTCTGCAGCCTCTCCATTACCTCAATATGACCTGTCCCTCCACCTATCTTTGCATCATCTGAAAAAGTAGCAACAATGACCTCAATTCCTACGTCCAGATCATTCATCACACAGAGAGTGGTGCATTTGTGGAATGAGCTGCCAGAGGATGTGGTGGAGGCTGGTACAATTGCAACATTTAAGAGGCATTTGGATGGGTATATGAGTAGGAAGGGTTTGGAGGGATATGGGCCGGGTGCTGGCTGGTGGGACTAGATTGGGTTGGGATATCTGGTCGGCATGGACGGGTTGGACCGAAGGGTCTGTTTCCATGCTGTACATCTCTATGACTCTATGTACAATGTAAATACTTGTGGTCCTGACACTGACCCCCCCACGAAATCCATTTGCCACCAGATGCCTTCCTAAAAAAGACCCCTTCATCCCCATTCTCTGCCTTCTGCCAGCCGTCAAACTGGCTCTTGTGTGAAGAATTTACTTGTTATCTCCTCAAAGAATTTTAACAGATTTGTCAGGCATTCTCTCCCCTTGACGATTCTATACTGACTCAGTCCTAGTTTATCATCCACTTCTAAGTACTTCATGATCTCCTCCTTAATTATTAAATCTAAAATCTTACTATCAACCGAGGTCAGGCTGACCGGCCCATGGTTTCCTGTTTCTGCTGCCTTCCCTTCTTAAACAGGCCATGTGATACATGGCAACTGTCTGTGCAGAGTTTGCACATTCTCCCCGTGTCTGCGTGGGTTTCCTCCAGGTGCTCTGGTTTCCTCCCACATTCCAAAGATGTGTAGGCCAGGTGAACTGGCCATGCTAAATTGCCCGTAGTGTTCTGGGATGTGTAGATTAGGTGCATTAGTGAAGGATAAATGTTGCATAATAGGGTAGGGGAATGGGTCTGTGTGGGTTACTCGTCAGTGTGGGCTTGTTAGGACAAAAGACCTGTTTCCACGCTGTAGGGATTCTATAATTATCCATTTTCCAGTCTTCTGGGACCCTCCCTGACTCCAGCGATTCCTGAGAGATCACTTAGCGCTGCACGGTGGCTCAGTGATTAGCACTGCTGCCTCAATGCGCCAGGGATCTGTGTTCAATTCCACCTTCAACTGCCTGTGTGGAGTTTGCACATTCTACCCGTGTCCGCATGGATTTCCTTCGGGTGCTCAGTTTTCCTCCCAAGGTTTGCAGGTTAGGGTGGATTGGCCATGGGAAATTGCCCATAGTATCCAGGGATATGCAAGCTAAATGGAGTAGCCATGGGAAATGGAGGGTGTTAGGGTAGTGGGTGGGTCTGTGTGGGCTGCTCTTGAGAGGGTTGGTGTGGACCTTATGGGCCAAATGGCCTGTGTATATGATCACCACCAATGGCCTGTGTCTATGATCACCACCAATGGCCTGTGTATATGATCACCACCAATGGCCTGTGTCTATGATCACCACCAATGGCCTGTGTATATGATCACCACCAATGCCTTTATAATCTCCTTCAGAACCAGGGGGTACAATCCATCTGGTTCAGGTAATTTATCCACCTTTAGGCCTTTCAGTTTCCCCAACACCTTCTCCTTAGTGATGGCTGCTATGTTCACCTCTGTCCCCTGACTGTTGAAATTTTGGTATGCTAATGATGTCTTCCACTGTGAAAACCGTTGCGAAGTACCTATTCAGTTCCTCTGTCATTTCTTTGTTCCCCTTTACTACTTCTCCAGCCTCATTTTCCAGTGATCTGAAATCCACTTTTGTCTTTCACTTAACTAATATATATTAAAAAACTCTTGTAATCATCTTTTTTATTACGAGCTAGCTTACTTTCATATTTCACCCTCTCCCCCTTTATTGATTTTTTAAAGTTATCCTCTGCTGGTTTTTAAAGGCTTCCCAATTCTCTGGTTTCTGACTAATTTTCACCACATTGCATGTTTTTTCTTGTTTTTACGCTGTCCCTGACTCCCTTTGTCAGCCTTGGTTGCCTCGCCCTCCCCATAGTCTGTCCCTTGGGACAAATTTCCGCTGGGCCTCCCGAATTACTCCCCAAAACTCCTGCCATTGCTGCTCCACCATCTTCCCTGCTAGACTCCCCTTCCCGTCAACTCTGGCCAGCTCCTTCCTCCTGTCTTTGTAGTTACCTTCACTCAGTTTGAATACACCTGATTCCAGCTTCTCCCTCCCAAACTGCAGGGTGAATTCTATCATAGTACAGTCACTGCCTTCCTCCCCCACAGAGATTCCTTCACCTTAAGCTCCCAAATCTGCCTCATTACACAGCACCAAATCCAGAATTGCCTGCTCCCTTATGGGCTATACCAGAAGCTGCTCCAAGAAGCCAACGTGCATACATTCCACAAATTCCTTTTCTATCAATCTGATTTTCCCAGTCCACCTGCATATTGAAGTCCTCCATGGTTATTGTAATTCTGTTTTTCTTACATGCCTTTTCCATTTTTTCCCCACATCCTGACATTTTTTTAGGGGTTGGAGGTGATTTTTCTCGAATTCCGGGAGCAGCAATTACTGTTTTATATGCTGTGGCATTGTTTTGGAACTTTGGAGAGAAAAAAATAAAGTCAGAACCGCTGCACTTTTAAAAAGAAGAAAGATAGACAGAGAAAGCGAGCGCATGGTCAGAAAGGAGAGATGGTAAAAGGAACCTGCTAAAAGTGAAGCTGTACTGTTCCTGCCTTTGCTGTTTGAGCTCATGGACAACAGAGTGCATCTCAGAAAAATCAACAAACAGCAAAATTCACAGCTGACCTTGGAGGAACCAGCGCAGGAACAGATAAGCACATAGTTTTTAACGTGTAACCTTGCTGTACACCTGCAGTACCAAATAGAGTGAGTTCTTTCTTGATTATATGCTTAATTGAAATGTGTCTCTTAATTACATTTTTAAAAATATAAATCATAAGTATTAAGTTAGCCTGGAGCACCATTTCTCAGGGCAAAATAACTGCTATTTGCTGGGTCTGTCGATTGTGAAGGAGCAAAGATAGCCTTTAATAGTGTGGATGTGCTCTTCCTGTCGGGTGTGGGAGTTTAGGGAGAGTTTCCATGTTACTGATGATTATGTCTGCAGGAAGTGTCTTTGGTTGTGAATCCTGTCGTGTTGCATGGATCAGTTGGAGCGATAGTTAGAGGAAATGAGGAATTTACAAGAGCTCGGGGTTGTGATGGATGGCAGTTATAGGAAAGGAGAAAAGCTGCAGATACAGTCAGAACTCCATCCTCATCCCATTGGTCCAATTCATCAAGGTCCTTTTGTACTCTTCGATAACCTTTTTTCACTGCTTAAAATACCACGATTTAGGTGTCATCTGCAAACTAATTAACCATGTTTCCTAAATGCTCATCCAACTTGCTTATATAAATGACAAACAGCAGTGGACCCTGCACCGATCCCAGCTGGACCCTGCTAGTCACAGGTCTCCAGTCTGACCTAACATTGGGACACAGACAGACATTAACCTCACACCTTCAATGCATTATCTGAGCTGAGATGGCACCTATTGTTAAAGCTATCTTGAGAATGTAATTTTAAAAAGTTATGGGATTTACATATGAAAGAACCAAAACTAACGTGATCATTCTAAAAGATGAAAGACCCAAGCTAAATTTGTTTAATATCTCATTCCATGACACTGCAATTCTGTTACTATAAAGTCTGTGCCTTATGATTCTGTTCCACAACCACCTGATGAAGGAGCAGCGCTCCGAAAGCTAGTGCTTCCAAACAAACCTGTTGGACAATAACCTGGTGTTGTGTGATTTTTAACTTTGTCCACCCCAGTCCAACACCGGTATCTCCAAATCAATCCAACCCTGGCAACATCCTTCTAATTATTTTCTGAATCCTTTCAAGTTTCACAACATCCTCCACAATCTTCTAAAAGTGGCCTAACCAATGTCCTGTACAGCCGGAACATGACCTCCCAGCTCCTATACTCACTGCTCTGACCAATAAAGGAAAGCATACCAAACACTTTCTTCACTACCCTATCTACCTGCAAATCCACTTTCATGGAACTATGAACCTGCACTCCAAGGTTTCTTTGTTCAGCAACACTCCATCGGACCGTAAGTGCATACATCCTCCTCTGATTTGTTTTTCCAAAATGCAGCACCTCGCATTTATCTAAATTAAACTCCATCTGCCACTCCTCAGCCCATTGGCCCATCTGATCGAGATCCCGTTGTACTCTGGCATACAACTTCTAAATTGACAGAGCTTAGATCTTTAGCTAACAAGGACAGCTCTTCCTTGTAGCTGGTTCATGCCTATCTGCAGGTCTTTAGTCACAGAAGCTGGGTATTAGAATTCAGTGCTGAAAATGTGTTGCTGGAAAAGAGCAGCAGGCCAGGCAGCATCCAAGGAGCAGGAGAGTCGACGTTTCGGGCATGAGCCCTTCTTCAGGAATGAGGCTCCTGTTAGAATTCAGTGATCTTTGACATTGCCATACAGCAAAATGTGTCCATTCATTGACTGACAGGTACTAATAGGTAAAAACAATGACTGCAGATGCTGGAAACCAGATTCTGGGTTAGAGTGGTGCTGGAAAAGCACAGCAGTTCAGGCAGCATCTGAGGAGCAGGAAAATCGACAAAAGCCCTTCATCAGGAATAGAGGCAGAGTGCCTGCAGGGTGGAGAGATAAATGAGAGGAGGGTGGGGGTGGGGAGAAAGTAGCAAAGAGTACAATAGGTGAATGGGGGTGGGGATGGAGATGATAGGTCAGAGAGGAGGTTGGGGGAGGGTAGCAAAGAGTACAATGGGCGAATGGGGGTGGGATGAAGGTGATAGGTCAGAGAGGAGGATGGAGTGGATAGGTGGAAAGTAAGATAGGCAGGTAGGACAAGTCAACGGGGACGGTGCTGAGCTGGAAGTTTGGAACTGGGGTGAGGTGGGGAAGGGGAAATGACGAAACTGGTGAAGTCCACATTGATGCCCTCGGGTTGAAGTGTTCCGAGGGGGAAGATGAGTAGCCATGGCCGGCTGCCTGGCTTTGAATCGGCACTAAACCGTAAGGCAACCAGCTCTAGCTGAGAGCCCAATTCATAAAGAGGCAAGGCTTGGAAGAGATACTGTGAGCATTGAAATAAGGTCAAAGTGAGTGAGTGCTAAGAGAGTGAGCGAGGAGCCCTGAGTTGCAGCCTAGTCCAATTCATGAGATGGGTGTCTGTCCCTGCTTGCAAAGTGTCCTGGCGGCAGCATTACACTGGGAGGCGATAGTGTGCTCCAAATTACAGCATTGAAATACATAATCATATTCTAAGTGGATTGGAAATGTGCCATGAGGGTTGTGATGATCCTGTGCCTTTAAGAGGTGTGTTCTGTGCTGTTCCTCTTGCAGCAGGGTGTTGTCACAATGGTCCCGAAATCTCTCCTTCAGACAGGCCATTGATTAACAGCTTTCAGTCCTCCCTGAGTGTTTGTGTTTTACAGTAAGACAAAAGCATCATGAGTGGGTGGAGTCATGCTCCCACAGACTCAAAAGGTTTTGGTTTTGCTTTCAGTGAGTTGAATAGGGTTTTGCAGGCTGCTGGGGTTAACAGCTGGAGTTCTCTGCTGCAAGAGTGAAGTCTTAGACAGAGAGACTTCCTCTTCAAAATCAAAAGGGACAGATTGTTTCTTTCTTCTGGACTGGAGCAAGACAGCACATGAGACCCATAACTGTGTGGCTGAATTGTCTTTGCCAAGTGTGTGTTTATGGGATGCTGCCGAGACTTTTTTTCTTTTCTTCTCTCTTTTTCACACTGACTGAAGCACCAGCCAGCTCAGAATCAGTCCCCTAAACTGAGGAGACCTACATCACCTGGTTATATATTTCTTTTCTTTTTGGGATGCTGCCTGTATTGGAACAGTTGATGATTGGTGGTTAAATAATACATTACCTTGTTAAGTATCTCAACAGAGTAAAGTTATGCCAATTCTTCTTTTGTTGCATTTCAACTGTGTTGGAAGACGAAAGTATTTTGATTAGTGGAGGACCAATCGAATCATATCTGGAACACTGTGCCTTACACTTGCCTTTTAAATAAATATAAACGTTTGGGTCTAGGCTATCTCAATAACGTGCTTTTGGGGTTCTGGGCTGATTCATAACAGGGGTGCAGTGAATGTCTGTGCCAGCAGGGGGAGTGAAAGTGGTCATGGCCCATTGCCAAACGTTGATGACCAGTGAGATGTAAAGCTAGACACATGCTGGAGTCACCAGGTACCTGCTCCGACTCTCGCTTCGGGAATTGTCCCCATCTAGTTTCTATCCCACACATGAGAAAGTGGGAAACCGCATATTAATGAGGCACAAATTCACTACTATTGAGGCGTCACTGGATGCAAGTAAGTCTCCAGCTGCTCACTGGTGAGATTGCTGTCTCAGCATTCAGCACTTGGTTTCTAGAATGGGGAGTTGCTTTCTCTCGACATTGGGAATCTCATGACTGCAGCTCTGACCGAATCTCCCCAACTGGGAACATTCCACCCCCACCCCCACTGGGGGGTGTCCGGCATCCTCCAGGGGATGGGGGGGAGGTGGGTGCAAGGAGTAAAACCAGCTGCAACAGAAGTGGAAGCTGATCAACTAGTTGACAAGATTCAGCAGAAAATCAGAACATGATCAACTCCGGTGGGAGAAGGGGAGAGAGCAGGATAGACAAGGAGGAAGGGTTAAAAATACAGGAGAGGGGGTGAGAAAGGATATGAACTCAAAACGTTAACTCTGTTTCTCTCTCTACAGATGCTGGCAGACCTGCTGAGTTCCTCCAGTGTTCTCTATGTTTATTTCACAGTGTGTATAGTTACAGGGAGGGAGCTGGGATAATCGGACCCTCTACCATGCTGTATACATCATTAAATGTAAGAAACGCAGAACAAATCATTTAACCCACTGTCTGTGCTAACACCTGGAAAGATCCAAGCCCCTCGCCTGCTCTTTTCTATAATGACACCATTGAAAGCCAATTATTTCATCAGCACATTCTGGAATTTTGGAACTTTTGCTGAGGATCCCAGTCAATTTTGTTTTCAGTCAGGGAGAAAGAGAGGGGGAATGGCAGTGTGAGAAAGAGAGAGAGAGAAAGAAAATAAGTGCAGTTAGACAATGGAGAGATGAACAGAAAGAGAGAGAGAACAGAGAGTGAGAGAGAGAGGGAGAGAAATAAGGGCAGAGGGTGAGAAAGAGAGAGAGAGAAGGTACAAAGGAAGAGGTGGATAGAGAGATATAGGGCAGAGAGGGAGAGAGAAAGAGAAAGAAGGACAGTGAGAAGGCAGAGAGTGAGAGAGAGATGGAGAGGGAGAGAGAGAGAGGAAGGCAGAGAGTGAGAGAGAGGTGGAGAGAGAGAGGGGAAGGCAGAGTGTGAGAGAGAGGTGGAGAAGGAGAGAGAGAGAGAGGAAGGCAGAGAGTGAGAGAGAGGTGGAGAGAGAGAGGGGAAGGCAGAGTGTGAGAGAGAGGTGGAGAGGGAGAGAGAGAGAAAGGCAGAGAGTGAGAGAGAGGTGGGGAGAGAGAGAGTAAGGCAGAGTGAGAGAGAGGTGGAGAGAGAGAGGAAGGCAGAAAGTGAGAGAGAGATAGAGAGAGAGAGAAAGAGGAAGGCAGAGAGTGAGAGAGAGGTGGAGAGAGAGAGAGAAAAGCAGAGAGAGGGAGAGAGGTGGAGAGATAGAGAATGAGAAGGAGGAAGAGCCAGGACAGCAAGTAAAGGAGATAGACAGGGAAAGAGAGAGAGGCTGGAGAGAAAGAGAGAAGGGTGCGAGAGAGAAGTGGATAAGAGGGAGTGAAATAAGGAAGGAAGGAATGAGAGAGGGCATGAGGGAGAGATGGAGAAGGATCGGTGTGGGGAAGAGCAGAGAGAAATGGAGTGGAAACGGTAGGGAAGGGAAAGAGGCAGAGAATAAGAGAAAGAAGGAGAGGGGGAGAAAACAAGTGAGAGACGGAGAGAGATTTTAAAAAAGAGGGAGAGAGTAAGAAAGAACGGGAGAGAGGAAAGCTGGCGTTTGAGAACACTAGATGTTTCTGAGTCAGCAAAGGAGAAGCCTTTCTAAATTTGTCTCCCAGTTGCAGCTCTGGCTAATTTAGGGAACATCTTAATTTATCACAAGGGAGAAAATTTCCATAAGGTCCAAGGAGAAATAGGCGACTGAGTCCATCGAGAGAAACACTGGACTGGCCCAGAGATTTCTGAAAATAAACCCCTTTTATCTTCATAAGTGTAAACAAACCCCCCTCCCCCCGCGGTGCATGTGAAATGAAATCACATTCCACCCCCTGTTTAACCTCTCTCGTTCCGTGCTGCCTACAGTGAGGGGGTCGCTACTCTGAAATGTGCTGAGGTGTGGACATCAGTCCCGATGTGGGTGAGCTGAGCTCATTGACTGTAACACGATGCCACTTCGGTTAGACCACCATTCTCTGCTTCGGAGTCCAAGTCATCTCCAGTGTTCCAGAGTCTGTAAATCATTGGAGGATTTCACGAAGAGAATGTTAACGTTGATTTTATTTTTGAGTCTTTACCTCACTCTGATTTCAGAGAACTCAAGTCACAAAATAAAGAAAAATCACCTCGAGGGACAATTTCTTCACACTAAGGGTGGTCTGTGTATGGAATGAGCTGCCAGAGGAAGTGGTAGATGTGAGGTACAGTTACAACACTTAAAAAGCATTTGGACAGGTACATGACTAGGAAAGGTTTTGAGGGACATGAGCCAAACACAAGAAAATGGGGCTAGTTTAGTTGGGGAAACCTGGTTAGCATGGGTGAGTTGGACCGAAGGGTCTGTTTCTGTGCTGTGAGACTTGATCTCATGGCCACCTTGTCGAAATCTGAAGCAATTTGCAATCCATTCCAAATTATATTCTGTTCATTTCTGGATTTGGTCACAAGATGGGAGCATCAATGGCTCGGCCAACATTTGTTACCATCTCTCATACTCTTGAGAACGAGGTGGGAAGCAGTCTTCTCAATTTGTTGCGAGTTGTAGGGGCACCCATAGTGCTACTCGGAAGGGAGACCCAGGATTGTGACCCAGCGACCCTGAAGGAATGATGAATTTAGTTTCTGGTCAGGATGGTGTGAGGCTTGGAGGGGGAACTTCTAAGCAGCGGTGTTCCCATGCCCTTGTGCTCCCATGTGGTCAAGGTCATGGGTATGAAAGGTCATGTTGAGTGGGCCTCTTGTCATGTTGCTGCACTTTACCCTGTAAAAGGTACACACTGCTGCTACTTTGCTTGCCTGGTGGAAGAGGTGAATGTTGGAAGGTGGTGGGCTCAGTGCCAATCTCCAGCCGGCTTTGTCCTGGATGGTATTGAGTTTCTTGGGTGTTGTCGGAGCTGCACTCATCCAGACAAGTGGAGAGCGTTCCTTCACACTCCTGACTTGTAGGCGATAGTCTGGCTTTGGGGAGTCTAGCAGTAAGGTGAGAACTCCCAGACTCTGACTGGCCTCTGTAGCCAAAGTATTTTAACAGCTGGTTCGGTTCCATTTCTGGTTAATGGTAATCCCCCATTAGTGGGAGTTTCAATAATGGTTATCCGTCAAAGGGAGATAGTTACAAGTTGCCGAAAATAGCTCTTGCCAAGTATTCATGTGACACTCATTACTTACCACTTATCAACCCACATCTGAATAGTGTCGAGCACTCACTGCCTCTGCACGTGTTTCATTGTCTGAGGAGTTGTGAATGGAACTGAGCATTGTACAATCCTCACTACTGGCCTTATAATGGCATGGAAGTTACTGATGAAGATTATTGGATCAAGGATCTGAGGAACTCCTGCTGGGAAGGAGATTATTAACTTCCAACAATTGAGGATCTAAAATGTGAATTTTCAGCTCATCAAAAATTCCAAGTGGAGAATAACTAAATAGATGATTTGTCATGTTCACTTGTGACTTTGTTCATAAAGCTACGACTGGCACATCATAATCACCAATTAAACACATCAGTCTTAAAATTAAGTGGAAGCAAACGAGTCTGAAATATGTAAAAAAACGTTATAATGTTGTCTTCCTCTGTATTCCCATCTTCCTTAACACTAGGTATTTGGATCATTTGTTTGCACAATGTTGGATAAGGAGTAAATGTTAGCTAAGGAGAATGTTACAGACTTCTTTAGAACTGGAGCCAGGAGAAGGGAAGGCAGACCAAGTCTTATTCTCATGTTTCAGGCTGACAGTGTGGCATCCCATCAGTACTGCACAGGAGAGTCAGACTAGATTTTATGCTCAGCTATAAGCAAATAACATTAGGACTCTGAGAGGTCAGAGTGCATGCCCTTTGAACCATTACTGGCACTGAGCAAGGCCTGTCTAATGGCTACACCGAGGTGAAAGTGAGGGCTGCAGATGCTGGAGATCAGAGTTGAGAGTGTGGTGCTGGAAAAGCACAGCAGGTCAGGCAGCATCCGAGGAGCAGGAGAATCGATGTTTCAGGCAAAAGCCCTTCATCAGGGCTTTAATGGCTACCAGAAATGCGAAGATTGAAAAAAAGTCAATACCTGAGGATCTGGAGACACACAGACTTTGAAAATCTTAAATTAATTTTAAATTGCCAATTAACAGAATGAATGGATATAGCTGTAACTATTCTCAAAAATCACATTTGTACAATTGCTTGGTATTACAGAGTTTGAAAACTGTTAAAAAGAAATTTGAAGATCTTCATCTTGCATTCATCAGGATTGAAATACAGGAAAACCATCTGAGAAGGTTTATAGAAAGCTTCAAGTTCATGTCTCTCTTTATCCATATTTAATAACATGTACAGAACTTGGTTAATCAGTGCTAACATCTGAACTCAGTTGAGAGTGCAGCAAATCAACAGGAGGCCTTACTTGTCATCCAATCTACATTAAAGATTATGGAACCTGTAAAGATCCAATCATTTCTCTTTTTTTATTATCCATTCACTGGATGAAGGCAACATTCATTGCCCATCCCAGAGGGCAGTTAAGAGTGAACCCCATTGCTGTGGGTCTGGAGTCACGTGTAGGCCAGACCAGGTAAGGACACCAGTTTCCTTCCCAAAAGGACATTAGTGAACCAGATGGGCTTTTCCAACAATGGATTCCGGGTCATCATTAGATTCTTAATTCCATTTTTATTGAATTCACATTCCACGATTTGCCGTGGCGGGGTTCAAAGCCAGGTCATGCCAGAACAGTATTAACAGCTCAGCAATGACATCACCAGGCCATCTATAGGAGAAGTTTAGATTAGAGTGGTGTTGGAAAAGCACAGCAGGTCAGGCAGCATTTGAGGAGCAGGAAAATCGATGTTTCGGGCAAAAGCCCTTCATCAGGAATGAAGGCAAGGAGCCTCCAGGGTGGAGAGATAAATGAGGGGGGGAGGGGGGTGCTGGAGAGAAGATATCAAAGAGTTCAATAGGTGAATGGGGGTGGGGATGGAGGTAATACAGAGGTCAGAGAGGAGGGTGGAGCGGATAAGTGGGAAGGAAGATAGGCAGGTAGGACAGGTCATGGGGACAGTGCTGAGCTGGAAGGTTGGAACTGGGGTAAGGTGGAGGAGAGGGGAAAATGAAGATACTGGTGAAGTCCATATTGATGCCCTGGGGTTGAAGTGTTCTGAGGCGGAAGATGAGGCGTTCTTCCTCCAGGTGTCAGGTGGTGAGGGAGCAGCGGCGGAGGAGGCCCAGGACCTGCATGTCCTATGCAGAGTGGGAGGGGGAGTTGCAACATTGGGCCACGAGGCCAATCACAATTAATGTCACAATAAAATCATGGAGGAGGCATTCGGACCTTCAAGATAATGTTGGCTCTCTCTAAAGCTTGAGTCAAAAAGAGTGGTGCTGGAAAAGTACAGCCGGTCAGTCAGCATCTGAGGAGCAGGAGAGTCAATGTTTCAGGCATAAGCCTTTCCTGAGGGATTATACTCGAAACATCAACTGTCCTGCTCCTTGGATGCTGCCTGACCTGCTGTGCTTTTCCAGTGTCACACTTTTTTTTAGATTAGATTAGATTCCCTACAGTGTGGAAACAGGCACTTCGGCTCAGGTCCACACCACCCTCCAAAGAGTAACCCACCAAGACCCATTTCCCTCTGACTAATGCACCTAACATTATGGCCAATTCACCTCATCTGCAGATCTTTGGACTGTGGGAGGAAACCGGAGCACCCGGAAAAAACCCACGCAGACAGGGGGAGAACGTGCAAACTCCACACAGACAGTTGCCCGAGGGTGGAATCAAACCTGGGTCCGTAGCACTGTGAGGCTGCAGTGCTAACCACTGAGCCACCGTGCCACCCCATTATTGACTCTGATTTCCAGCATCTGCAGTCCTCACTTTCTCCTCTCTCGGAAGCTTTCCCGTCAGTCTCGTATCCCCAATCTGACCCCAAGGCCCTGTCTTTTCCCTCGAACTTGCATCAGCTTTACTTTTGAGATCAGTGATTGTCTCAGTTTCCACCACCCTCATAGACACGAGATACCAATTGCTACTCAACAGAAACCAAATCCTTCCTCATGTTTCCCTGTATCTCTTGCTCTACATCTTAATCTGTGTCCCCCTAGTCCTAATAACATCAACTAATGCATTTCTTTGTTGACCTTATCCAAATCTGTTATCATCTTGACCAGCTCACCCTCCTCCCAAACCCTTTGTTCCAAGGAAAACAAATCCGACTTTTTCAATCTAATCTTCATTCCTGGAACCACTCTGGTCCCTCTCCTCTGCGCTCTCTCAAAGTCCGAAAGTGTCATGAATAAGGTTATTCATAAAAGATCAAGTTCATCGAAGGGCATGATTTATAATGAGCAAAATTTATAATTATCATGATAATTTATAATTATCATGAGCAAAACCAACGTAGTGTACAAATTCCCATGCAAGGACTGCACAAAACACCACATAGGACAAACAGGAAGACAGCTAACAACCCGCATCCATGAACACCAACTAGCCACGAAACAACACGACCAGCTATCCCTAGTAGCCATACACTCAAATGACCAACAACATGAATTCGATTGGGACAACACCACTATTATAGGGCAGGCCAAACAGAGAACAGCCAGGGAATTCCTAAAAGCACGGCACTGATCCACAAATTCCATCAACAGACACATCGACCTAGACCCTATATACCGGCCACTGCAGCGGACAGCAACTGACAACCGGAAGCGGCAGATTCAAACCACTATAAATGCCGGAGGAATCAGCACAGAAGCGCTTCACAGGAGGCTCCCAAGCACTGAAGATGTCACCTAGAAAGGGACGAAACGTTTGCAATCAAAACTCCCAGCTCGGCAAACAGAACCACAACAATGATTTATAATTACAGAAACAAACTGAATCATAGACATAGAGTCATACAGCAGAGAAACAGACCCTTCGGCCCAACTCGTCCATACCGACCAGATTTCCTGAACTAGTCCCACTTGCCCGTACTGGGCCCATATCCCTCTAAACCTTTCCTGTCCAAGTATCTGTCCAAATGTCTTATTAAATGCTTTTAATTTGTACCCACGCCTACCCCTTCCTCTGGCAGCTCCTCCCACACATGCATCACCCTCTGTGTGAAAAGTTCCACCTTAGCCCTTTTTAAATCTTTCTCCCTCTCATCTTAAACCTGTGCCACCAGTTTTGGACTCCTCTACCCTGGAGAAAAGACCTCGGCTATACATCCTATTTGTAAGACCATAAGACATGCAAGCAGAAATTAGGCCATTCGGCCCATCGAGTCTGCTCCGCCATTCAATCATGGCTGATACGTTTCTCATCCCCATTCTCCCGCCTTCTCCCCATAACCCTTGATCCCACTGACAATCAAGAACTTATCTATCTCAGTCTTAGATACATTCAATGCCCCTCATGATTCAACAAACCTCGATAAGGTCACCCCTCAGCCTCCTCCGCTACAGGGTAAAAAAACCACAGCCTATTCAGCTTCCCCCCACCAATTATAAGGAAGAGGTTCTGCTTGACTAACCTTTAAACTGTGTATTAAATCGTAGTGCTATAAATAAAGGGACACAGTTGATACTGGACTTTCAGATGAAGTTTGTTACAGAGTGCATAGAGAAGTCAAATGTACATTTACAAAAATCCATAATTCACAGTATCTGTGGAGAGAAATCAGAGTTAATGTTTCGGGTCGAGTGACCCTTCCTCAGAACTAATTTGCATTTAGATATCGCCTAAACCACCCTCTTTGATTCCTCTTCGATGTGAAACCATGGGGACGTACCTGCACCAGATGGACGGCTGTGGTTCAAGATGCTAGCTCACCACCACCTTCTCAAGGGCAATGGGAACGTCCCATGCCCACAAGTTGGCTGACACTTTCCTGACTTTACAATGTTGACTGTGCTTCGAGAGTATGTCATTGGGTGTGAAATGGGTCCAGCCAGGCACGCCCACATCCCATGGAAATAAATAAATTGTGTGGATCAAGGAAAGCTTAAAAGCCCAGGGGGCAATGTTGGCTGAAATGTGGATAATAGAATGCCCCCGGCACATCTGTTAGGAATTTTTTATTTTTGCAATGCGTAAGTGATTTGGACACACACTATCTTAGCCTGCTTGGCACACCCTCCTCATTCCTGAAGAAGGGCTTATGCCCGAAACGTCGATTCTCCTGCTCCTTTGATGCTGCCTGACCTGCTGCGCTTTTCCAGCAACACATTTTTAAGCTCTGATCCCCAGCATCTGCAGTCCTCACTTTCTCCATACACTGGGGGACTATGATATTGAAACTTACTGCTATTGGGTTAGGGAGCAGTGTACATAATATAATAGGCAAGGGCTAGGGGCAAGTAAATGGCAGTTGCAATTCAATACAGCAAATGAGAAAACTATATGTTGGAGTGAGAGAAGAAAATTAAAAGCCAGTATATTCCAAACAGTAAAATTCTTAGTAATGACTGGAGTGAGACAGTTGGCAGGACAGAGAGACATGTCTTTAATAGTTAGGAGTGTTACGTGACTCTTTCCAGACGATGAACTTATGCCCAAAATGTCGACTCTCCTGCTCCTTGGATGTTGCCTGACCTGCTGCGCTTTTCCAGCACCACACTCTCGACTCTGATCTCCAGCATCTGCAGCCCTCACTTTCTCCTATTCAGTCCAACCAGTCCATGCTGACCATAATCACAAACTTGACTCTTTGCAGGTTTTAGAGATGCCTTCAACAACATGGTACTGTGCATTGGCATGATTTTTTTTTGAAAAGGATGAAATTATCAAAGTTAATAGCAAAACTGTACCATGTTTCATTACTACAGGGCCTCTGTCATGTAAGATGAATGAGCACTCCCACAACGTTACACTGGAGGAGATTTTTGGGCTCAAGGTTGTAACACCAGGGTGGACATATGATTTTCTGAATCTGAATCAAGACAGCTCTGCACTGAGCTGAAAATGTGTTGCTGGAAAAGTGCAGCAGGTCAGGCAGCATCCAAGGAACGGGAGAATCGACGTTTCGGGCATAAGCCCTTCATTAGGAAGAGGCTCTCTTCCTCCCTCTCCAAGGATTTCAGTGAGTCCCTCTCTCACTGCACCCCCCAGGACATCTCCTCTGCACAGAAGCTCTTCAGCCACGTTCTCAAACAGACTCGTTACCACAGCCACATCTCCTTCCTCAGCACCTGCTACGGAACCGACTGATCCCACACAGACTCCGGACTACGTTCCGACCAACAAAATTTGGACCCAACCAGGACAACCAGTATTCTTTGAAGAAGCTCTGCACTGAGCCACAGGTGAAGGTAAAGAACTCTGTGGAGCTACTCAATAGAGAACAGAGGTATTTATTTCCCTAATGTTGGCATGGTAGCTCAGTGGTTAGCACTGCTGCCTCAAGGGACCTGGGTCCGATTCCAGCCTCGGGCGACTGGTCTGTGTGGTGTTTGTACATTCTCCCCATGTCTGCATGGGTTTTCTCCCACAGTCCAAAGATGAGGTGGATTGGCCTAAGTTACCCCATAGCATCCAAGGTTGTGCAGGCTAGGTGAACTGACCATGATAAATATGGGTGATAGGATAGGAGTCTGGGTGGATGTTCCTCAAAGAGTTGGTGCAAATGTGATGCGCAGAATGGCCTCTTTCCACACTGCAAGGATTCTATGTCATTGCTGATATCTCTCTCTCAACCAGTGTCACTAAAACAGACTAGCTGGCCGTTAGCTCACTGCTGCTCATGGGATCTTCCTATGCACATGTTTTAGACTTTACAACAGTGTCTGCAGTTCAGTCATCAGCTGTGAAATGCTTCCTGACTTCGGGAGGTCATGGAAAGGACTTTAAAAATCCACATCATACTCCTTTTAATTACGCAGTATGTAACCATTATTAAAGTTAATCCCTGGCACATAATGAAGTTTAGTGTGTTTAAAATATTTTCCTTGATTAATTTAAAGGAACAAATTTTGCATGGCTTTGAATTAAAAAGCAAGATATGGTCAATTCAACAAAAGAATTCCAAAGAATAGGCACCACATCAAACATCAGTTACCTTCTCCAGCTTAATGCTGGAAGAAATGATCTGATTTAATTATTTGTCTGGATCAAACCCCTGCTTTTTTTGTTTTGCCCCTGATTACAAAACGTCCTTTCAATTAGCCTGAAAGAACAAGAGATGTGTGATCACTCAGAAGGGCTGGATGAGAAGGGAAAGGGCACATCGAAATCAAACACTGCACTTCAGGGAATTCTGTGTTAATTTCGAGGAATGTGGGCCAGTACTGGAGTTCTGAGGTTTATATCACCGGGGCTGTCTGACAGCTTTTAATTCTGAAATCCAAACAGATGCCAAAGCTCGCTCACTGCCCTGCAACATTCCCTTAACAGACGGAGCAAATGCTTTTGTCAATACAAATTCGGGTGACTCCAGATCTCAGCCCTTAAAAAGCCTGGTCCTGAATCTCTTCAGGCCTCCATAGGAAGCTACAGAGTCACAGAGACGTCGTGTTAATATAGCTGACTGCCTGGATAAACATGTATCTGCTTAACGAAGTCACCAGCAAGCCCTGGCTTCCGTCATGGGCTGTCGTAGAATACGTGCTTTAAATGGTTTCATTGTCTAAAGAGTAAAAAATGAGGTCTGCAGATGCTGGAGATCACAGCTGAAAATGTGTTGCTGGTCAAAGCACAGCAGGCCAGGCAGCATCTCAGGAATAGAGAATTCGACGTTTCGAGCATAAGCCCTTCAGGCCTGTTGTTGCAGCCTCGAGGCTTCACTGAAAGAATATGTTCTATTCAGGGGTATCAATGAGGGTTTTAGGAACCTCCTCCTCCATGAGCAACTTCTGAGAGAGGGTAAATTGGCTCATTACTTCCACGTCAATCAGCAATCTGTTGCTATACCTCTAAGTCCTGACTCCCATTTATCACAGAATCCCTAAAGCGTGGAAACAGGCCCAACAAGTCCACACCAACCCTCCGAACAGTAACCCATCCAGACCCATTACTCTACATTTACTCCTGACTAATGCATCTAACCTATCCATCCCTGGACACTCTGGACAATTTATCATCACCGATCCATCTAACCTGCACATCTTTAGCATCACCGATCCATCTAACCTGCACACCTTTTTGACTGTGGGAGGAAACCCAAGCAGACACAAGGAGAATGTGCAAACACCACACAGACAACAATCGCCTGAGGCGAGAACCGAACCCGGGCCCACTAAGAGGCAGCAGTGCAAACCACTGAGCCACCATGCCGCCCTGGATCTGTTCATTTTATTACACCCTTTCCAACAAAATTTGACTGATCACCATCTAAATGTTTTGGTTGATCCCTCAACATTGTGAGGAGTGTGGCTGCTTCCTAGAATCCCTACAGTGCAGAAAGGGGCCAATCGGCCCATCGAGTCCACCCTTTCCCTGAAACTCCGCATTTCTCATGGCTGACCAACCTGGCCTGCACACCCCTGGACTCTACAGGCAATTTAGCATGGCCAATTCACCCTAACCTGCACATCTTTGGATTGTGGGAGGAAACCGGAGCAAACCCACGCAGATACAGGGAGAATATGTAAGCACCACACAGTCACCCAAGAGTGGAATCGAACCCAGGTCCCTGGCACTGTGAGGCAGCAGTGCTAACCACGATGCCACAAAGGACAGTACCTCCACTGGCCTTTATGAGTAAAATAACTACACAGCTGAAGAGCCTAGTTTTACGTTTCCAGTCATCCCACCTTGATCTAGAACCCTCACCGCTTGGAATCCCCTTATCATTTTGTAGACCTGGATGAAATCTGCACAAATCCTGCCAACTCGAGGCACTGGTAGCAAATTTTATACATGAACTACCGTAATGTAACTCGTTACACATCCTGGTGGTTTTCTGCTCTGCAAAAAAGCAAATGCATTCTTCCCAAGGTGCAGAATTTCCAGATCCAAATGCAGTTACTCTAGTGGGGGGGGTCTGGCCAGGATTGTGTACAAGATGAGTGTTTCAGAGGACTGAGTTAAATCTGTCTTTCTCATTGTTGAAGAGCACTGGCCAGTATTACTGTCATTGTCACTGTCATTCCTGATGAAGAGCTTTTGCTCGAAATGGTGACTCTCCTGTCCCTCGAATGCTGCCTGACCTGCTGTGCTTTTCCAGCACCACACTCTTGACTCTAATCTCCAGCATCTGCAGTCCTCACTTTCGCACTGTTACTGTTATAGTCTTGCACTTGACTTGCTGTCGCGTATCATACAAGTGTCAGTTTGTAGGCCACAACTGGCTCCATTTTGTTGAATTGTGTATTGATTTGTGTTCTTCCCCTGGGTTGAGTCAGACACTCAAGTCCATCCTATTTGAGATGGCAAATAATTCAGCTGGTGGGAGGAGGGTCTTCAGCGGGCTTTTCCTCCTTGATTTCACAAGAGACCAACCCTTGAGAGACAGCTTCTGCCAGGGGTGCCACACCCGAGGCTGCCAAATGCAGAAAGAACGTTCCGGCAAAAAGAACAGAAAAGAAGCGATTTACCTAAATGGTGAGAGACTGCAGAGTTCTGAGATCCAAAGGGATCTTAGTGCCTGAATCATAGAAGGTTAATATACAAGTACAGCAAGTAAATCAGGAGTTCAAAGTCTGTGAGAAGATTTGTAGCTCGGGTGCTCGTTGTTGTGCTTCTGTTTGCCGAGCTGGGAATTTGTGTTGCAGATGTTTCGTCCCCTGTCTAGAATTCCTAGAGGCATGGCACTCATCCACAGATTCAATCAATCAGCACATCGACCTGGACCCAATATACCGGCCACTGCAGCGGACAGCAACTGACAACTGGAAGCGGCAGATTCAAACCACTATAAATGCCAGAGGAAACATCACAGAAGCGCTTCACAGGAGGCTCCCAAGCACTGAGGATATCACCTAGACAGGGGACGAAACGTCTGCAACACAAATTCCCAGCTCGGCAAACAGAACTACAACAACAGTAAATCAGGAGAGCTAATAATAGGATGTTGTGTTTTATTATGAGGGAAATTGAGACTACATCTGGAGTACTGTGTACTTACAGAAGGATGTTAATGTGTTGGAAGCAGTTAACAGGTTTACCAGACTAATACCCAGAATGAGTGGATAATAAGAAAGTCTAGACAGGGTGGGCCTGTATCCTCTGGAGTTTAGAAAAATTAGAGGTGATTTGTTACTCTGCAGAGGGTCAGTGAGGACTTGTTGGGCCGAAGGGCCTGTTTCCATACTGTAGGGAATCTAAATATATAAGACCCTGAGGGGACTGGATGTAGGTTTGCTCGCTGAGCTGGAAGGTTTGTTTTCAGATGTTTCATTACCATACTAGATAGCATCATCAGTGATCCTCCGGATGAAGTACTGATGTCTTGGCCCACTTTCTATTTGTGTGTTTAGGATTCCTTGGGTTGGTGATGTAATTTCCTGTGGTGATGTCATTTCAACATCATCAGTGAGCTTCCGGATGAAGCACTGGTGGCATGGCCCGCTTTCTATTTATTTGTTCAGGTTTCCTTGGGTTGGTGATGTAATTTCCTGTGGTGACGCCATTTCCCGTGGTGATGTAATTTCCTGTGGTGATGCCATTTCCCGTGGTGATGTCATTTCCTGTTATTTTTCTCAGGGGGTGGTAAATGGGATCCAAGTCAATGTGTTTGCTAATAGAGTTCCAGTTGGAATGCTATGCTTCTAAGAATTCTTGTGTGTGTCTCAAATCTTCTCAAAACTCACTAACCCTGAGGGGACTTGATAGGACTGCTGTGGAAAGGATGTTTCCTCTTGTGGGAAGATTGAGAACGAGGGGGCAGAATTTAAAAATAAGGACCAACCATTTAGGATAGAGAGATGAAGAAATATTGTTTTCTCTCAGAGGGGTGAGAGTCTTTGGAATTCCCTTTCTGAAAAAGGAGTGGATGTAGAAAATTTAAACATTTTTTAGACAGAGGTCAGCAAATTTTTGATTACCAAGGGGATGAAAAATTATTGGGGTTAATGGGATCAGCCAGCTCGCCTACTCTTGTTCCTTATTTATACGTAAACTATTAAGGTTCATTCATCACAGTTAAGTAAGATTGTTAGAGTATGAAAACATACCATTCCGCACAACTCATCCATGCTGATCAGGTTATTCCAATTACTTCCATTTGCCTGCGTTTGGTTTGTACCCCTCTGAAGCTTTCCTATCCATTCTCTCGCGCCTGTTCACACTCCCGCCCCTTTCTCTTGGCCCCACCCCTGCTCTCTCCCCTCCCTGTTCACCCCCATCCTGTTCTCTAGCTGCCCTGTTCTAAACTCCACCCTCCATTCACTCTCACCCCCTCCCTCCAATTCTCTCCCCACCCCTGTTCTCTCCCCCATCCCGTTCTCCCCATTACCCGTTCTCTTTTCCCCTAGTGTTCTCTCCCCCCGGTTCTCCCTGACCTCCACATTCTCGCTCCACCCACTGTTCTCCTCCCCCATTCCCTCTCCATCCATTCTTTCTCCTGCACCATTTTCTCCCCCACCCCATTCTCCTGAAGACTGTTCTCACCCATCCCCCATCGCTCCCCACTACTGTTCTCCCCCCATTCTCTCCTCCCATTCTCCCTGCCCCATTCTCTCCCCCTGCACCATTCTCCCCTTCCCATTCTCCATTCCCGTTCTCCCTTGCACCACCACCCCCGTTCATTCTCCCCAAAAAAATGGTCTCCAATAATTCTACTACAACGTTTGTATCTGTATTCTTTGCCCTTCTGTTTCTACTCGTGGCTTTATGACCTTGTTATCTCACAGTCAAGAAAACGCCCAGGATTTACTTCCTGTAATACCTCAGATACACTGGCTTTTCAACCACTCCTACCTGTGACCCACCCTGCCCATATATCTTTTAAATGTGTAATTGTACCAGCCTCCACCACATCCTCTGACAGCTCATTCCATACACGCACCACCCTCTGTAAGAAAGAGTTTCCCCTCAGGTCCCTTTTATATCTTTCCCCTCTCACCGTAAACCTATGCCCTCTAGTTTTGGACTCCCCCCACCCCAGGGAAAAGACCTTGTCTGTTTATCCAATCCATGCCCCTCATGATTTTATAAACCTCTATAAGGTCACCCATCAGCCTCCGACATTCCAGGGGAAACAGTCCCAGCCTGTTCAGCCTCTCCTTATAACACAAGCCCTCCAGTAAACACTCAGAATGTGAGCACCTGTGGAGGTACCTATTCTCAAGTGATTTGCGATGACAGTCCTCATAGAGTCATAGAGTCATGGAGATGTACAGTATGGAAACAGACCTTTCGGTCTAACTCATCCATGTGACCAGATATCCCGACCTAATCTAGTCCCACCTGCCAGCACCCGGCCCATATCCCTCCAAACCCTCCTGAGTAACAGAATGCAATTAATCAGGGGCTGGATAGACCATGACACACAGGACATGGCTCACATCCAATGACCACTTCCTCAAAGTGGGATAGTTGGGTGGCAAATGTTCCAGAATGGACCATTCAACAGAAGGATCCAACCACTGTGGGCGAGGGCATTGGTTGAGGTGATGCTGAATGAGAGAGATCCAAGAGGGTCATACGAAAGTGCAGCGTGAATGAACCCAGGAGGAACCGCATTAGAAAATGATCAGATATTGGAGAAAGAATCTCTGACAGCTTGAGAGAGCCCTGTTACAGGAGTCACCTTCAAACTCCAAGTAAAGACTGCAGCTTGAATCAATGAAAGGAGGGCTATACACCAGTCCCAAGGTAGGATGACAAACAGAAAATAAGTGCAGGCGTAGGCCATTTGACCCTTCGAGCCTTCACCAATACTCAATATGATCATGGCTAATCTCATTATCCCACTCCCACTTTCTCTCCATATCCCTTGGTGTCTTTAGCTCCAAGGGGTCACATTCAGCTCCCTCTTGAATATATCGAACAAACCATTGCTGATTTTCAGGGAAAACCCATCTGGTTCACAAATGTCTTTTAGGGAAGGAAACTGCTATCTTTACCCGGTCTGGCCTACATGTGACTCCAGACCCACGGCAATGCGGTTGACTCTTAACTGGGGAATTAGGCCCCAACAGCTTCCTGTGGGAGAGAATTCCACAGGTTCACAACTCTCTGAGTGAAGGAATTCTTCCTCACCACAGTCCTGAATAGCTTACCCCTTATTCTTAGACTCTGAATCATCACCACGGAATTGCCATGGCTACCAATAAACTAGAACGTAAACCAATAGCAGAGGCAAATAAAACAAATTAGACAATGGAAGGAATTTAGAATTCATTCCGAAGTATTAGATATGGCAGAGCTAGTCTCCTCATTTATTTGGACAATAAGGACTCTTGCAGATGGTATATCTAACACTGGATGGCCTGAGCTATGGGGAGGTAAGGACCCAGTGGTTATTAATCTAACAACCCAGGTAACTCTCTGAGGACTTGAGTTCAAATCCTGCCATTGTAGATGTTGGCATTTTAATTAAACGAAGAAGTCTAATGATGTCCACGAAACCATTTTCAGGGAAAACCCATCTGGGTTCACAAATGTCTTTTAGGGAAGGAAATTGCCATCTTTATCTGGCCTGATCTACATGTGACTCCAGACCCACAGCAATGACACTCGACTGGGGGAATTCGGGATGAAGCACACTTCCATGAATAAAGAGAAAGTTGGGGTTTTGAAGAGTGACTGAGGGATACAAATGTCAGGGTGGGCACTTCCCACAGGAGGCAAAATAATCCTGAAAATCCTTTCTGGCTGAATATTCATTACAGTGTAGGTCAGTTGATACAAAATGTACACTTCTGCAGAGGGATAGATTTCAGAGAGAAGTGTTCCTGACCCGACCTAAAGAGGCAAGTGATGGATAAGACAGACTGTGGCAATAAAAGTATTGTGCATGACTTATTAAGGGGATAGTGAGATTTGCTTTGCTGGTCTGCAGTCAATGAAGAGCAGGTCACACACAGGCTTTATTGGAATAAAAAAAAAGCCTTCCACACATCTTTAAAATGCACGTCCCTGATTTCTTCTAGGGAGAGTTACAAATCTGTAATTCCATGAATCAACTATTTTAGGAATATAACTTTTAGGTCAGGAATGGTAAGTTTTCAATGTGAAATGAAAGAAAACACCCTCTGGTAGAACTAATTGCCATTAATAATGTCAGAGCTGGAAGTGGGAAAACACTAAACAATTTTAGAGAGGAACATACAAAACTGGAACAGGTGAAGACCAGGGGGGTGAAAACAATGAACGCAGATGCTGGAAACCAGAGTCTGGATTGGTGGTGCTGGAAGAGCACAGCAGTTCAGGCAGCATCCAAGGAGCAGAGAAATCGACGTTTCGGGTAAAAGCCCTTCATCAGGAATAAAGGCAGAGGGCCTGAAGAGTGGAGACATAAATTAGAGGAGGGTGGGGGTGGGGAGAATGTAGCATAGAGTACAATGGGTGAGTGGGGGAGGGGATGAAGGTGATAGGTCAGGGAGGAGAGGATGGAGTGGATAGGTGGAAAGGAGATAGGCAGGTAGGACAAGTCCGGACAAGTCATGGGGACAGTGCTGAGCTGGAAGTTTGGAACTAGGGTGAGGTGGGGAAGGGGAAATGAGGAAACTGTTGAAGTCCACAATGATGCCCTGGGGTTGAAGTGTTCCGAGGCGGAAGATGAGGCGTTCTTCCTCCAGGCGTCTGGTGGTAAGGGAGCGGCGGTGAAGGAGGCCCAGGACTTCCATGTCCTCGGCAGAGTGGGAGAGGGGGTTGAAATGTTGGGCTACGGGGTGGTGTGGTTGATTGGTGCGGGTGTCCCAGAGATGTTCCCTAAAGCGCTCTGCTAGTAGGCACCCAGTCTTCCCAATGTAGAGGAGACCGCATCGGGAGCAACGGATACAATAAAGGATATTAGTGGTTGTGCAGGTAAAACTTCGATGGATGTGGAAGGCTCCTTTAGGGCCTTGGATAGAGGTGAGGGAGGAGGTGTGGGCGCAGGTTTTACAGTTCCTGTGGTGGCAGGGGAAAGTGCCAAGATGGGGGCGTGGGTTGTAGGGGGGCGTGGACCTGAGCAGGTAGTCACGGAAGTAACAACAGACTTTGCAGAATGCGGAAAGGGGTGGGGAGGGAAATATATCCCTGGTGGAGATACAGAACCTCATCACCTCAGGAGATCTCCCACCCACAGCTTCCAACCTCATAGTCCAGGAACCCCGAACTGCCCGGTTCTACCTCCTTCCCAAGATCCACAAGCCTGACCACCCTGGCCGACCCATTGTCTCAGCATGGTCCTGGCCCACTGAACTCATCTCTACCTACCTCGACACTGTCCTATCCCCCCTAGTCCAGGAACTCCCCACATATGTTCGGGACACCATCCACGCCCTCCACCTCCTCCAAGACTTCCGTTTCCCCAGCCCCCAACGCCTCATCTTCACCATGGATATCCAATGCCTCTACACCTCCATCCACCATGACCAGGGCCTGCAAGCCCTCCGTTTCTTCCTCTCCAGACGTCCCCAACAGTACCCTTCCACCGACACTCTCATTCGTTTGGCCGAACTGGTCCTCACCCTTAACAATTTCTCCTTCGAATCTTCCCACTTCCTCCAGATAAAAGGGGTAGCCATGCGCACCCGTATGGGCCCCAGCTATGCCTGTCCCTTTGTTGGCTACGTAGAACAGTTGATCTTCCGTAATTACACCAGCACCACTCCCCACCTCTTCCTCCGCTACATTGATGACTGCATTGGCGCCACCTCGTGCTCTCGCAAGGAGGTTGAGCAATTCATCAACTTCACCAACACATTCCACCCTGACCTTAAATTTACCTGGACCATCTCTGACACCTTCCTGGACCTCTCCATCTCCATTAATGATGACTGACTTGACACTGACATTTTTTACAAACCCACCGACTCTCACAGCTACCTGGATTACACCACTTCCCACCCTACCTCTTGCAAAAATGCCATCCCGTATTCCCAATTCCTCTGCCTCCACTGTATCTGCTCCCAGGAGGACCAGTTCCACCACAGAACACACCAGATGGCCTCCTTCTTTAGAGACCGCAATTTCCTCCAACGCATCTCGTCCACATCCCGCACCTCTGCCCTCAGACCCCACCCCTCCAACCATAACAAGGACAGAACGCCCCTGGTGCTCACCTTCCACCCTACCAACCTTCGCATAAACCAAATCATCCGCCGACATTTCTGCCACTTCCAAAAAGACCCCCCCACCAGGGATATATTTTCCTCCCCACCCCTTTCCGCCTTCCACAAAGACCGTTGTCTCCGTACTACCTGCTCAGGTCCACGCCCCCCCCTACAACCCACCCTCCCGTCCTGGCACTTTCCGCTGCCACCGCAGGAACTGTAAAACCTGCACCCACACCTCCTCCCTTACCTCTATCCAAGGCCCTAAAGGAGCTTTCCATATCCATCAAAGTGTTACCTGCACATCCACTAATATCATTTATTGTATCCGTTGTTCCCGATGCAGTCTCCTCTACATTGGGGAGACTGGGTGCCTCCTAGCAGAGTGCTTTAGGGAACATCTCTGGGACACCCGTACCAATCAACCACACCGCCCCGTGGCCCAACATTTCAACTCCCCCTCCCACTCTGCTGAGGACATGGAAGTCCTGGGCCTCCTTCACCGCCGCTCCCTCACCACCAGACGCCTGGAGGAAAAACGCCTCATCTTCTGCCTCAGAACACTTTTACCCCAGGGCATCAATGTGGACTTCAACAGTTTCCTCATTTCCCCTTCCCCCACCTCACCCTAGTTCCAAACTTCCAGCTCAGCACTGTCCCCATGACTTGTCCTACTTGCCTATCTCCTTTTCCACCTATCCACTCCGCCCTCTCCTCCCTGACCTATCACCTTCATCCCCTCCCCCACTCACCCATTGTACTCTATGCTACTTTCTCCCCACCCCCACCCTCATCTAGCTTATCTCTCCACGCTTCAGGCTCACTGCCTTTATTCCTGATGAAGGGCTTTTACCCGAAACGTCAATTTCGCTGCTCCTTGGATGCTGCCTAAACTGCTGTGCTCTTCCAGCACCACTGATCCAGAAACAGGTGAAGACCATTCAGCCCCTCGAACCTGCTCCGTCATTCAATAAGGTTATAGAACATAGAACAATACAGCGCAGAACAGGCCCTTCGGCCCTCGGTGTTGCGCCAACCGGTGAACTATTTTAAACTCATCCCCCTACACTATCCCATCATCATCCATGTGCTTATCCAAGGATTGTTTAAACCTCCCTAATGTGGCTGAGTTTACTACATTGGCAAGCAGGGCATCCCACGCCCTTAACACTCTCTGAGTAAAGAACCTGCCTCTGACTTCTGTCTTAAATCTATCAGCCCTCAGTTTGTAGCTATGCGTCCTCATACAAGCTGACATCATCATCCTAGGAAAAAGACTCTCACTGTCCACCCTGTCTAATCCTCTGATCATCTTGTATGAAGCTATCAAATCCCCTTTTAGCCTTCTTCTTTTCAATGAGAACAGACCCAAGTCTCTCAGCCTTTCGTCATAAGACCTTCCTTCCAGACCAGGCAACATCCTGGTAAATTTACGGGCGGCACGGTGGCACAGTGGTTAGCACTGCTGCCTCACAGCGCCTGTAGACCCGGGTTCAATTCCCGACTCAGGCGACTGACTGTGTGGAGTTTGCACGTTCTCCCCGTGTCTGCGTGGGTTTCCTCCGGGTGCTCCGGTTTCCTCCCACAGTCCAAAGATGTGCGGGTCAGGTGAATTGGCCAAGCTAAATTGCCCGTAGTGTTAGGTAAGGGGTAAATGTAGGGGTATGGGTGGGTTGCGCTTCGGCGGGTCGGTGTGGACTTGTTGGGCCGAAGGGCCTGTTTCCACACTGTAAGTCTAATCTAAAAAAAAATCTCCTCTGCACCTTTTCCAATGCTTCCACATCCTTCCTGTAATGGGGCGACCAGAATTATCCACAATATTCCAAGAGCGGCCGTTCCAGCATTCTGTATAGTTGCAGCATGACATTACAGCTCCGGAACTCAATCCCTCTACCAATGAAACCTAACTCACCGTATGCCTTCTTAATAGCACTATCAACCTGGGTAGCAATTTTCAGGATCTATGTACATGAACTCCAAGATCCCTCTGCACATCCACACTACCAAGAATCTTTCCATTGACCTAGTACTCTGCCTTCCTGTTATTCTTCCCAAAGTGCATCACCTCACATTTATCTGTATTGAACTTCATTTGTCACCTCAGCCCAATGCTGCAGTTTATCCAAGATCATGGCCGGTCTGTTTGTGCGTCGAATTCTACATTCCTCTTGACCCCCCACTTAATTAACCCTTTATTCCCTGGCCCAATGAGTATGGGTTCCCCTCTGGTTTATAAAGATTCACTTGGTGGTGGAAATTGAATAAAGATTCGTGGACCTTTTGTCTTTCACTGTGTCTCACACCTGCACATACCCACACCATGGGTGCTGGGGGAAAAAAAACAAAAGAAAAGAAAAAAATAGAAAAAGAAAAAATATATAAAGGTTCACTAACTGCCATCTGTTCCAAAGTCATGCAGCTCTCTGAGGGAAGAGGTTTCCTACTCGTCTCCAATTAAAGATTAGGATCCCTAATCTTCAAACAGTGTTCCTCAGTTCTGGACCGCCCCACAGAACAGGAAACATCCACCTGGTGAAGACTGTTCAATACCTTATATATTTCAATCAAGTTTCTTGATGGAGACAAAACATCTACAGCTTCCTCAACGCTTTCTTTCATAGCATATCGACATTGCTGGCTAGCCCAGTATTTGTTGCCAGTGACCAATTGTCTTGGAACTAGTCATTTCAGAGACAATTAAGAGTCAGCCGTGTCATTGTGAATCTGAAGCCACAGTAGGCTAGACCAGATAAGGATGACTAGTGAGCCAGATGGGAATTTTATGACAATCAATTCAGAGCTTACAGTCACCATTACTGTTCCCAGCTTTCGATACCAGACATTTTAAATTTAAAAATGCACATTTAAATTCCACCCTCTGTCATGGTGGGACGTCCTACCCGGTATATTGGGTTACCCTAAACCAAAACTACCAGGTCAGTGACATTACCATTATACCACCTAGTAAGTACATGTTTGACGTGTGTGCAGTAACATTTTTGATTTGAAATGTGAAATCTTGTGTTGCAATTCTTTCAGTTAATAATTGGGAGCTCGAATTTCTTTTCAAAAGTTACTGGTCTCCACTGATGGTGCGATGAAATTTGAGGAGTGTGTTATTACTAAGATTAACGTGGAATTTAAAGTTTGAAGTCAGGCTTCAGGGCCTTTTAGATTATTGGTTTGGAGCAGAATAAGTCTGGACTAACTTTGAATCAGCAGGCCTATTTAGGAGTGTTCCTCCATTCCTAGTTAATCTCGCTAGCTCCTCGCAGAAATATGATGCCACATCTGAAGAAGAAACAATTACCAAGCTTGCTCGGTCAGTTGAATTTGTTACACACTAAGACAAGATATCAAGGCTAGCTTTGATATACAGCCAGTCCCTGGGTCACAAATGGGTTCCGCTGCTGATTATGTTTGTAAGTCAGTTTGTATGCAAGTTAGAACACAGCACGGTACAATATAAAATAACTGTTCGTAAGTACGAGTGAATGGGCGCATCGTAAAATTAATATGGGATCTCATTATTAAGTACAATCATTCGTAAGTCAGACATTGATGAGTCAGGGATCCCCTGGCTTGGAAGTAAATACCATAGTGGGCCTCCTTAAAGTTTTGGATACTTCAAGGGCAAATGAATCTTTGAAAATAAGTAAGCATGGAGAAATGCATACCTCAGTTTCTGTAAAGGTATACTTTACTGTAAGTATAGCTATTGAGCATGTGCAACAGGAACTATGTCATTATGCTGTCAGGTCACATGGATCCAGAGTCTGTCTCGAGGTAAGATGTCCTCCCTTACCAGCTGCTATATAGAGAGTTACGTTCATTAAAGTCTGGCACTGTTCAGTCTCAAGTATGAAAATCTTACACTGTTACAGATTCCGTCTTTAAAAGAGCCAAAAGGTATCTGTACCAAAGAGGCATGTGTTCTGTACTGATTGTCTTGCAGAGGGGTCTTTCCACACTGGTTCCAGAATGTCTGCTGTGGACAGACAGCTGGTAAACAGCTTGGATACATCCCTGAATGATTTGTTTTTGTTAAATTAGACAAAAGATGCATGAGTGACCCAGGAAACTTTCAGATTTGCTTTCAGTTAGTGAGAAGGTTTCTGCTGCTAATGTGCTAACAGCTTGAGTTCTGTGCTGCTAGACAAGAGGCTTACTCTTAGAAATAAAAAGAGGTAGACTGTTTCTTATAGGCTGGACTAAAGAGAAGCAGTATGTGACAACCTTAACTGTTTTGCTAAATGACCTTGCCAAAGGTGTGTTAATGGGATGCTGCCTATATTGGAACAGTTGATGAGAAGTGGTTAAGTAATACATCATTATGTTAGGTATTTTGTTGTGGGGAAAATCACTGGCCTCAGAGTCAGAGTCGGGGTTCAATGACAGAGTTTATTGAACAAGGAAATACCAGATCTCCGGGGAGAGAAAGACACCAACAACACAGTGGTCAGCTGCGAGTCTTCTCTCCCCCCAGAGCACAGGTCAAGATACTATTATACATTGTGTAATATAATAGATCAGTGATGAGGTTATTGTCTTTGTAACATGGTTTGTTTAGTGTAAACATTGCAGAATCATTGATAGTTTTGATACAGTCATTGTCAATTCCAGCGCAGCCTTTGTTAATTTCAGCGCAGTCGTTGTTAGTTTCAGCGCAGACATTGTCAGTTTCAATGTCTGGACAGAAGTCCATTGCAGTAGTAATGGGCGCTAATCGCTCTTCCTGAGAATTACAGTTACTGCAGCCCTGGCTAATATCACTCTTTATTGAATCTGTATTTCAAGCTATTAGCATTTCTATCAAAGATGTTGGCTGGACCCAGACACTTTGGCAGGCAGTGTATGCTACTCATGTGTATTGTCTCCCCCACCCACTTTAAACTAATCAACTAGGTTGTGAGTACATTGTACTGGCATTCTGGTGGCCCAAGGCAGTATCTATATTTGCTCTGCCGTCTCTCTCCATATTGTGGTCTGGAGGCCATCTTGTGTGTCAAGTGGCCAACTTATGTCTCAGCGATCGTCTTGTGTGCCAGTGTGCCTAGTGTCACCCTGTCCTGTGCCATCTCCCACTTCAATTTCAACAAGATTAAAGTTATGCCATTTCTTCTTCTTATGTATTTTAACTGTGTTGTAAAGAATTAGTAATGGACCAATCACATCACAACTGGAAGACAGCACCTGATACTTGCTTTAAAATAAATATAAAAGTTAGGGTCTAGGCTATTTCTTAATTATATTTGGGCATGTGGGGGATCTGATCCGATCTGGTCCATATCAAAAGAACATGAAATGATTTAGTTTCCACATAAGTCACCAGTCTTCATAGTAAGCAGACAAACGCTACAGGCTTCATGATAGTTTTGTTGAATGAGATTGGGAAATGTCACCGTTTAGCCTGGGAAGATAGGAACTTTTTTCTAACTGTTAAAAAGTATTTTAGTTGCAGAAACACTTGCTCTGTGAAAGTAGCGGATATTAGATTAAATTTATCAAATAATTTAAGGGAAAGTCTGTATAAAGGGGGCACTGAAAATAGATCTTCATAGGAAAAAGTTCTCTTTACAAGAAAAGATACTCCCAAAAAGCTCTTTGAGTAAACTTGCCAGAAACAGTTGTTAAGTAATAATTAGCATAGGGAGACTACTAGTCCTTTCAAAGTCAGATTTTCTAATAATCAAGATTTAAAAATCTTATCTTTTATCTCTCTGAAATCTTTGCAAAGCTGTTTCCCCAAACTCACCCGATTTCTAGTCAAGAAAACTAAGCTGTATCACATTTTAAACTTCAAAAAATTCAAAGAACTGCAGATGCTGGAAATCAAAAATAAAAACAGAAATTGGTGGACAAACTCAGCAGGTCTGGCATCATCTGTGGAAAGAAAGCAGAGTTAACATTTCGGGTCCTGTGACCCTTCTTCAGGACCCCCCTGTGCTGGGCAAGGATCACTGGACCTGAAACAAGAACTCTCTCCACAGATGCTGCCAGACCTGTTGAGTTTTTCCAGCAATCTGTGTTTGCCCAACTTTTAAACTGTTTGTTTCTTTTCTTGGAAGTCTATGGAAAAAACCATTTCAATTCAGAGAATGTTTAACAGTGAAAAATCCTCTAATACTTCCCGGAAAGCCCTTAAATGTAAATAAATATTCTCAACACCAACCAAACAAAACAATGGAAAGCAAGCAAGAATAACAATTTGCATTTACATAGCAGCCCTACTATCGTGAAAACTGCAGATGCAAAAGTCACGGAAGGGATTGCATTGCTGTTCGGCGCCCATATCACTTAAACCGAAATTTCACATTCCCTTACCTCTCCGCTGAAGAGATTTACTTGCATGGTGTTCAAATGGGAGCAAAATATGGAAATCCACACTGACTATTGAAAAGAATTTGCTTTTACAGGTGAAAATGAAGATCAAGATGATATCCTTCAGGGAAAAAAATGGAAAACAGACAGCAGTAATGACGGGACTACACTGGTATGCAATGCCATTGTCTGATCTCCTTCATCTTCAGTGATAGATCACTATCTGCCACTTTTAACACTGGAGCCCATTACACTTCATTGAGATTGAGTCTCCACACAGTCAGATCTGTTTAAGTTAAGACCTCTTTGCTCCTAATCCTTTTAAAGACACCAGTAGCTGAAGCCCCTGACAGGAATTTCATGGATGCAGGTGGTGTCATGTTTCCAATGTTGTTCTGATCACAAAGGACCCATTACATACTTCTGGAATATTCCCAAGATCCATCGAAACAGACTCAAATTGTCTGGCAGCATTTTACTAAACCTTATATGGTTCTATTGCTTGCGAGGATTAATAGAATGTATAGAATTCCTACAGTGTGGAAACAGGCTATTCGGCCCAACAAGTCCACACTGACCCTCCAAAAAGTGACCCAACCAGACCCATTCCCCTATATTTATCCCTGACTAATGTACCTAACCTACTTATCCCTGAACACTATGGGCAATTAGCAGGGCCATTTCACCTGACCTGCACACCTTTGGACTGTGGGAGGAAACTGGAGCACCTGGAGGAAACCCACGCAAACACAGGGAGAATGTGCAAACTCCACACAGACAGTTGCCTGAGACAGGAATTGAGCAGACCAGACCTACATTCTCTGAAGTTTTGGTGAGTATTAGCTGTGCACACACACAGAGATAACTGTGCTGGGATCCTTATCTTTAATCTGGTAACTTCAGAGGGTTGGACACTGCCAGAGAGCCGCCATTATAATGAGGCCAAAGTGTGGCCAATTCAGCCATTGGGAAAAGTTTGGTGGGGGGGGGGGGTGGAGTGGAATGAATCTTATTGTACAGCAATCCTAGCTGAACGACCATAATGGATAAAATAATCATAGAACCCCGACAGTGTGGAAACAAGCCCTTCGGCCCACACCAACCCTCTGAGGAGTATCCCATCCAGACTCATTCCCCTACCCTATTACTCTACATTTACCCCGACTAATACTTGTAACCTACCCATCCCTGAACACTGTGGGCAATTTACTTAACCTGCACATCTTTGGATCGTGGGAGGAAACCAGACACGGGGAGAACATGCAAACTCCACACAGACGGTTGCCTGGGGCTGGGATCGAACCTGGGTCCCTGGCGCTGTGAGGCAGCAGTGCTAGCCACTGAGCCAAGTGCATGGCGTGTCAAATATTTAATGCAGGGAAAACTCCCAGTGTCCCGCCTGATTCTCAGCCCCAGCAATGGGGCCCCTTTGTGCATCTGCAAATGGACTTCATACAAATGCTGTAATGTATGGGTTCTAGTTGTGTATTAGTTATTTTAGATGTATTCTCCAGTTGGGTGGTAGCTTAATCTACCTGAAAGAATGATGCCACAATGGATGCCAAGATCTTCTTGCGAGACTTTGCACTCCGTTTCAGAGTACCACAACAGATATCAAGCCAAAATGGACCACATTTTACAGGACAAATTATTAAGGAACTGCTTAAAGGTCTCCAGACTAAACATCATCTGACATGTCCACATCATCCCCCAATCAACAGGAACAGTGGAAAGTCACCACAGAAAATTAAAGAATAGAGATGATGAGCTTTGTGCTGAAGCTGGCCTGAAATGGCCTATCGCACTCATGTTAATGAGATCAAGTCCTAACCAGATAACAGGAGATAATCATGGGTAGGCCAATGAGACTACCAATTAATGTTCCTCTTATCACTGAGCAGATGGATGGCCATAGCGTGGATGAAAATTACTACATAATGTTAACTAAATCATTTAAAGATTTCTGCTCACAGGTTTAGATTAGATTCCCTTCAGCCCGACAAGTCCACACCAATCCTTCAAAGAGGAACCCACCCAGACCCATTTCTCTCCGACTAATGCACCTAACACTATGGGCAATTTAACTTGGCCAATTCACCCTGACCTGCATATCTTTGGACTGTGGGAGGAAACCCACACAGACACGGGGAGAATGTGCAAACTCCACACAAACAGTCACTCACGGGTGGAATCAAACCCAGGACCTGGCACTGTGAGGCAGCAGTGCTAACCACTGAGCCACCATGCCACCCAAGGTTATTGAAACCCCACTACTGAAAGCTGCCACATATACCGGCCAGGAGACTACGTGTTTGTGAAGTCATTCCGCTGAAAGAACTGTTTGGAGCCCAGGTGGGGAATGACTGTTTCATTGGTAACCCACACGGTAGTGAAGACAGAAGGAAAGCCCATGTGGGTCCACGCATCACACGTTAAGCCAACACCAACCCCTGAAGACCAGACAGGATGAGGAGCACGTAGAGACTGTCATACTTTTACTGTATTCTGTCGCCCACAATGTTCCTATTTTGGGAAGCGAGAATCATTCTGATTGCCTCTGCTGGGGAGTTACTGATTGTTTAGCACGAGCTTGATGTGAATACTTTCTTAATCACAGGACTCCTCTACATTGAGATCTACGGTCAATCCCTCTACTGGCAGTGCAGGGTTCAAATCCCACTCCAACCAGTCTGAGTGAGTGTGTCCTGAAGCTTGGATCTGAAGCTGTGTTAAATCCCTACGTCTGGTAGCTCAAGGTACCAACAGCCACACTCAGGCAACAACTCAATCAACAACAACAAACAACAACCAGAATAAAACATCCTCAACCCAACATGGACAAGACAAACAAGATTCCACGCAAAGACTGCACAATAAAGGACAAACAGGCAGACAACTGGCAATCCACGAACACTAACTAGCCAATAAACGCCATGACCAGCTGCCCCCTAGTTGCCGCACACACAGATGACAAGGACCACAAATTCGACTGGGACAACACAACGATCACAGGACAAGCTAAACAGAGAACAGCCAGAGAACTCTTAGAAGCATGGCACTCATCCATGGACTCCATCAACAAGCACATATACCTAGACCCAATATACCGGCCACTACAACGAACAATTGGAACCATCAACCAGAAGCAGCCGGAATAGAACCAAATAAATTCCAGAAGACACAGTAGTGCAGAGCTTGGCAAGAGGCACCAAAGCCCTGAAGGTGTCACGTAGACAGGGGACAAAATATCTGCAAATCAACGTCTCAGTTCAGCGAACATACCCACAACCACGGCAGGTGATCTGCCCACCCTCTCATCGTGTGTGGCCTCCCACACTGTCTGCGACTGACCAAACACGGTCTGGTACAGCAGAGTGTTTCCAGCTATAAAAGCAGTGTTAATGTTTTAGCTTGTCATTCTGTTAATCTGTTAACAAATTTTCCCACTGTTTCACAGCATTCTCCAAAGCAAGAGTCCCTTTCATCCCCTTAAAGACTATCCATTTCTCTTCGTCAGATAGAGATCAAAATGAGCATTTCGCATTTTTTCTGGAGCACAGTGTCGAGGTTGGATTGATTCCATGTGGGGTTGCCACGGTTTCTGTTCCAGAATGTAGGTGGGGCTTACGCCCTTTAACCCCTTCAGCAATGGTCCTCTTGGAAAAGGCAGGAAGGCATTACAATTCAGAATTCCTGTAACTTCCATATTGGGAATATTGCATCAGAAGCTTGTGTTTGTCAGGTCAACTCCTGATCCTTTTCCCCCTCCATGTTATTAGATTAGACTTACAGTGTGGAAACAGGCTCTTCGGCCCAACAAGTCCACACCGACCCGCCAAAGCGCAACCCACCCATACCCCTGCATTTACCCCTACGGGCAATTTAGCATGGCCAATTCACCTGACCCGCACATCTTTGGACTGTGGGAGGAAACTGGAGCACCCGGAGGAAACCCACACAGACACGGGGAGAATGTGCAAACTCCACACAGTCAGTCGCCTGAGTCGGGAATTGAACCCGGGTCTCAGGCGCTGTGAGGCAGCAGTGCTAACCACTGTGCCACCGTGCCGCCCACTAATACTCCATTCTCCCCACAAACCTATCCCTGCGCCCACCCTCCCCCCGGGTCATTTTTTTGCGATTGCCCTGCAGATAAGGGAAAGGGCTACAAGGACAGAGATGCAATTGGAATCTCTGTTTTCTGGGTTCAGACTGCTCCTCCAATTTCCTGTTCAGGCACGGTGGCTCAGTGGTTAGCACTGCTCACAGCAGCAGGGACCTAGGTTCGATTCCAGCCTCGGGTGACTGTCTGTGAGGAGTTTGTACATTCTCCCTGTGTCTGCGCAGATTTCCTCCGGGTGCTCTGATTTCCTCCCACAATCCAATGATGTGCTGTTCAGATGTTTAGGGATGTGTCAGTTAGGTGCATTAGTCAGGGGTAAATGCAGGGGAATAGATTTGGGTGGGATACTCTTTGGAGGGTCAGTGTGGACTTGTTGGGCCAAAAGGCCTGTTTCCACACTGTAAGGATTCTATGTCTATAGCAGCACTGAGGGAGCACCTTGTCTCCTCTGGGATTCACTCACCTCCTCCTGATGGGACAGTAGACCCTCCAACATCCCGTGATCTTTGCTGCTGGTTTGACAATCTGAGGAGTTAAGACTAAAACATTTCCTGGAATAAAGACTCAGTGTACAAAATTATGGGGTGCAAACAAAGGACATCCAGTCCACCCCATTCTACAGTTCGATTTGTCCCAACTCCCCCACTCTTGCCCCATAACCCTGCGGCATTTTCATTTCAGTATTTTCCAAAGTTTGTAAGTTATTACGGAACCTGCTTCCTTCCAGACAGAGCATTCCAGAGCAGATCCAGGCAGCTCACTGCAAAAAGGGAAAAGAAAGTTCTCATTGTTTCTTCTCCAATCACGCTGTTCCTTTCTGTTTTGGTTGGCAGCTCTGTCACATCTGAATCAGACCCTGCGTCTAAGCTTACCCCAGGGACTTAAGCACAAAGATCAAAGCTGGCATTATACTGCAGTACCTGGGGTGTGCTGAACTGATGGAGATGCCACCTTTTGGGTGAGACTGAGTCTCCATCTATCCTCGGGCAGACATAAAAGATCCCACAACACAATGATGTGGGGAAGTTGTCACGAACGCCAATAGTTTTCCTTCAGTCAAAGCCAGGAAAAACAGATTGTTTGCTCATTATTATATTGGCTTAGCTGATTTGCTTGCTGTGTTTCCCAAATTACAATAATGATTCTACTTCTCAGTGCCTTCACCAGCTGTGAAATGTTCCGCGATGTCTGATGGCCACTGGAAATATTAAGGTTTCGTTCCAATGACTTTTCAATACTGATTACTGATGTTCCTGCTCATCCATTATTCACTCCATTCACAACTCTTATACCTTTGAACACCTCAATTTGAACCTCCCGTTGGCTCTCTGAGATCCTAAGAGCACAACATCAGTTTCTCCTGTCTCTCCACATTCCTCATTCCTGCTTCCATTCCAGTCAATCCCCTCTGAACCTTTTACCACAATATTCAATCTGTTCTGGTGACAGAAGTTTTCTCTGTCCTCCAGGGGAGGAGCATCAATGCCACAGGAACACTGTTAAGTATCTCACCGTCCCCACATGAATGTAGGTTATTCAGGATCAGGCTTCAGGAACTACTGATATAACACCACTGTGAGAACACACTCACTACAGGGACAGCAATCACTCACGTAAAGGTGCATTACACCCATTTCAAACCAATGGGCAATAAATGCTGGTCTTTCTAAAATGACAGTTGTTTCAGAATTATTTTTTGAATAGTGTCCCTCATTAATGTTTATAATTCACCATCCTGCTTGATTGACACCCTATCTACCTCCTTCAGCATTCACACCCTTCATCACCAATGCACAGCAGCAGCAGTGTGTACCATCTACAGGATGCATCCCAGCAACGTGCCAAGACTTCAAGCAACAGCACCTTCCAAACCTGTGACTGTGACCGTCTGGAAGGACAGAGCACCACCATTTGCAAGATCTCCTCCAAACCACTGATTCAATTTATTACCATTCCTCCAGAGGGTAGCTGGTTCAAAACACCATACCTCCCTCCTTGACAGCTTTGTTGTTTGCCCTACGTTGTATAGACAGGGGACTGTTGTGGTAATCTCCCCACCTCTGGGCCAGGAGGTCTGGGTTCAAATCCCACCTGCTTCCAGAGGCGTGTCGTCAGACATCTGAGCAGGTTAGGTAGAAAATATCAACACCACACAGATTGTAGTCGTGCAAGAAGGGAGGTCCTCATCACATTCTCATGGGCGATGAATGCTGGTCCAGCCAGTGACACCCATATTCATGGATGAATGTGAGTTTGCTTGCTGAGCTGGAAGGTTCGTTTTCAGACGTTTCGTCACCATACTAGGTAACATCATCAGTAGGCCTTCGGTGAAGCACTGGTGGTATGGCCCACATTTTATTTACATATTTAGGTTTCCCTGGGTTGGTGATGTCATTTCCTGTGATGTCATTTCCTGTTTATTTCCTCAGGTAAATGAGATCCAAGTCAATGTATTTGTTGATAGAGTTCTGTTTGGAGTGCCCTGCTTGTAGGAATTTTCGTGTCTGTCTCTGTCTGGCTTTTCCTAGGATGGATGTGTTATCCCAGTAAAAGTGGTGTCCTTCCTCATCAGTATGTAAAAATACTAATGAGAGTGGGTCATGGCTTTTTGTGGCTAGTTGATGTTCCTGTATCCTGGTGGCTAGTTTTCTGCCTGTTTGTCCAATGTAGTGTTTGTTACAGTTCTTGCAAGGTATTTTGTATATGACATTGGTTTAGCTTGTTGTCTGTATAGGGTCTTTCAAGTTATTAGCTGCTGTTTTTGTGTGTTGCTGGGTTTGTGAATGAGATAAGAAGGTGGAAGGCATCAACATCTGTTTGATAGTCTGGGACTGCAGTTAGTCGCAATGCCAGAGGTTGAATTTTGTCAGCTGAAGGGAGTCACCAATGCAACACACGTCTGGAAATAACTAGGATGTCACCATATGGGCCAGGATTGGTACTGTGTGTACTGTCTCATCAATGCACTAGTCAGAGACGAGCTCAGTTAGCTCATTTGGCTGGTTTATGATTAAGAATGATACTGGAAGTGTGGGTTCAATTCCCACATCCTGGTTGAGGTAACCATTAGGGACTCTCCTTCTCAACCTCTCCTCTTGCCTGTTGCATGGTTACCCCCAGGTTAAACCATCACAAACGATCTCTCTCTTGTGAGAGAGTGGCCTGTGGTCTGGTTAGACTACAGTGCCTCTACTTTACAGTCTGCAACACAGATAAAGGCCTCCAGCTCATCGAGTCTGTGCCAGTCAAAAACAAGGATATAACTGTGATAGAAGTAAGCATATCAGCCTTTACAGTGATTTCCTCCACATAATTTCTCAACAAAATAGATCATTAACCTCAGATTGTTCTTTAATTCTTACTGGAAAGTTTTTGAGATGTTTGTTGATTTTGATTTGACAGAGAGGTTCTTAGACAGAGGATTTGAGCATTCATGATTTATTTATCTGCATAAAGTATTCAAAATCAAGTTCAAAGGTTTATCAGTTGTGTGTGTGTGTGTGTGTGTGTGTGTGTGTGTGTGTGTGTATGTGTGTGTGTGTGTGTTGTAATATCACTGGACTAATGATTCAGAACTTCGGCCTCATAGAGTCATACAGCACAGAAACAGACCCTTCGGTCCAACCAGTCCGTGCTGAACATAATTAAAATAGTCCCTAAATCTGCCTGCACTTGGTCCACATCCCTCCAAAGATTCCTTATGCATGTACTCATCTAAATGTCTTTTAAACATAATAACAGTACACCCCCCCCCTCCCCCACACTACACCCTCTGGAAGTTACCCACAAACCACTTTCTACGTCAAAAATATTGCCCCACGTTTCTTGTTTAAATCTTTCTTGTCTCACCTTAAAAATACACCCACTTGTCTTGAATGCCCCCACCCAAGGGAAATGCCACCTGTTATTCACCTTATCTATACCTCTCATCATTTTATAAACCTCTGTAAGATCATCCCTCAAAGTCCGACACTCCAGTGAAAAATGCCCCAGCCTATCCAGCCCCTCCTTATAACTCAAACCCTCCATTCCTGGCAACATCCTGGTCAGTCTCTTCTGAACCCCGTCCAGTATAATAATATTCTCCCTGTAACAGGGAGATGATCTGGGGACGTGAGTTTGAATCCTGCCGAGGCAGTCAATGGAATCTGAATTCAGTAGAAAAGCTAGAATTAAAATAGGCACCATGCAGTTTTCATCAAAGATGGTTTAGAACCCAACTGATTCATGCTGTCATGCAGGGAAAGGAAGTCTGCAATGTCTACCTGGTCATGGCCTAGCACATGTGACTCCAGGGACAATATAGTTGACGATGGGCAATAAATGCTGGCCTAGTCCACATTCGTTGATTGTTGGGGTCTGAAGGGTGAGTTGCTATCAGGTACGATTAAGGAGTGGATCAGGATCTTTTGCATAGGGAAATGATCTGGTAAACCAGAGTTGTTTCAACATTTTCAGATTCTATCATTGCTGTGGACACCTTGGTTCATGGCACACAATCTTGACTGGAATGATTTTGGCAAACCTTATTCCAACCTAAACTGCAGAAGATCCAGAGTTGGTGAGAAGAGATGTACAGCACGGAAACAGACCCTTCAGTACAACTTGTCCTTGCCAACCAGATAACCTAACCTAACCTAGTCCTATTTGCTAGCATTTGGACTGACATTGTAAATGTTTTGCTTACTTCTGTACTTGAGTACCGCGAGACAATAAACATAATTCTATTTCTATTGCTCCTCCAAACCCTTCCTATTCATATACCCATCCAGATGCCTTCTAAATGCTGTAATTGTACCAGCCTCCACCACTTCCTCTGACAGCTCATTCCATACACGCACCAACCTCTGCATGAAAAGGTTGCCCCTTGTGTCCCTTTTAAATCTTTCCCCTCCCCCCTTAAACATATGCCGTCTAGTTTTGGACTCCCCTACTCTGGGAAAAAGACCTTGGCTATTCACCCTATCCTGAGATTGTCTGTTTCCAGTGGATGTTTTTTGGCTGCAATGCAGAAACTTTCCACTTATTTTTCCTCCAGTAGTCTTGATTTTATCTGGAACTTCAAAGGAATTGTTGTGTATAGGATGACATGTCTAATACTCTGCCTTCCTGGTATAAAGTAATATGCTTTAAATCACTTCACTGCCCACTGCGTGTGATCATTATTTAGACACTGCTCTGTTCTTTGATGAACCTAATTAATGCATTCTTGATCTGAATATTCAAAATTTATTTTAAGATTAGAAATAATCTGCATAACCGGGAGAAAATGTTTTGTTAAAACAACTTAACTGACAATCCAGGACAAAGCATTCCAATTGATGCCACCCTATTACCAACTAAAATGTTTACTCTTACCACCACCTACAACACGCTCCTCAGCAACTTGCCAAAACCTGGACCAAACTCTGCAACTGGATCCTTAGCTTTCTGATCCACAGACCACAATCAGTGAAGATAGATGACTGCACCTCCTCCACAATAACATGCAACACTGGAGCCCCCCCCAAGGATGTGACCTCAGCCCCTACTGTACTCCCTGTACACCCACAACTGTGTTGCCAAATTCTAAATGAACGCCATCTACAAGTTCACTGATGACACAACCACAGTTGCACGGATGTCTAACAACAGCATGTCAAAATATAGAAGGGAGATAGATGTGGTGCAATGAGAACAACTTCTCTCTCAATGTCGGCAAAACTAAAGACCTGATCATTGACTTCAGAAAGGAAGGAGGAGGCCACCCCCCTCTCCTCCATCCACACCAACGGAGTTGAGGCTCAGAGGGTCGAGAGCGTCAAGTTCCTCAAAGTGATGATAACCGACAATCTGTCCTGGACTCGCCACATAGATGTGACAGTCAAGAAGGTACAAAAACGCCTCTTCTTCCTCAGGCGGTTCAGAAAATTCGGCATGTCCATAAGGACCCTCACCACCTCTAAAGATGCACCATTGACAGCAGACTGTCTGGGTGCGTAACGGTCTGGTACGGCAGCTGCTCTGCCCAGGACTGTAAGAAACTACAGAAGGTGGTGTGCACAGCCCAGACCGTCAGGAAGCCAACCTCCCATCCATAGACTCCACTTACATGGCTCGCTACTGCAGAAAGGCTGCCAATAACATCAAAGACCCATCGCAACCTGGTAATGATCTCCTACAACCTCTTCCATCAGGCAGAAGATACAGAAACCTGCACACACACACACACACACACACACACACACACACACACACACACACACACACCCGCAGGTTCAGAAACAGCTTCTTCCCGGCTGTTATTAGATTGATGAATGGACTGGACAGGGGATGAAACGTCTGCAGCACAGATTCCCAGCTTGGCGAACAGAACCACAACAATGATGAATGGACTCTCTAGCCTCGCTAACACTGATCTTGCCTAGTGCATGCCATGTGCAATGTAACCTGTAGGCCTCTGAGTCTCTTTGATCTGTATATCCTTGCTTACTATGATCTGCCTGCTCATGAACAAAGCTTTTCACTGTAGTTCAGTACACGTGACAATAAATCAATCAATGGTACCTTCCAAACCCACAAACTTTACCACTTAGAAGCAGAAGAAGAATACTAGGGCATGGGAGCACCACCATTTGCAAGTTCCTCTCCAAGCCTCAGACCAGCCTAATTTGGGAATACTTTCCCACTGGGCTTATACTCACAGGAATTTGGAAGAATGAAGGGGACTCTCATGGTAATATATAAAATCCTGATGGGACTGGACAGGCTAGATCTGGGAATGATGTTCCCAATGTTAAGCAAGTCCACATCTAGAGGGTCACAGCCTAAGAATAAGGGGTAAGCCATTCAGGATTGAGATGAGGAAGAATTTCTTCGCTCAGGGAGTTGTGAACCTGTGGAATTCTCTACCACTGAAAACTATTGGGGTCTGTCCATTAGATTTATTCAAGAGGGAGCTGGATGTAGCCCTGTAGACTGAAGGGATCATGGAGTATGAAGAGAAACGGGGAGTGGGATACTGAGATTGCATGATCAGCCACGATCATATCGAATGATGGTGCAGGCTCAAAAGGGCCAAATAGCCTACTCCTGCACCTATTTTCTATGTTTCTAGGTTTCTATTTCTTCACTACAACTGGGTCAATATCCTGGAACTCTGTCCTATCAGCACTGTGGGTGGCCCTACACCACAGGAACTGCAGGAACTTGAGAAGTCTGCTCACCATCACCTTCTTAAGGAGCAATAAAGGGGATTTAGGGAAAGCTATGGTGTAGTGGTCATCTTACTGGACGAGGAAGTTGGAAATCCAGGTTAATGTTATGCAGACATGGATTCAAATCCTGCCATGCAGACAGTGAAATTTGACTTCAATAAAAATCTGGCCTAGTGACAAACATATAAATGCTGTCAATTGTTGAAGAAAAGATCTGCTTCACTCATGTCCTTTAAGCCATAACCTGAATTGGCTTAGAAATAATTCACAGCAATGTGGTCGGCTCTGAAATGCCTGCTGGACATTTGGGGGGGCCTGATCAATGATAGCCTAGCTAGCAGTGCCCACATCCTGTAAATTAAGTTTTTAAAATTCCAGCCAGTGACATCCATAGCCCCATAATAATATTTTAATAATTGCTAAAGTTTAAGGTTATTGTAAATTTTTGGAAAACATTATTTTTGAAGTACTTTTAATTTAAAATTTGTTGAATATGTTTAATTCTCCACTCGTAATTTTTTTTTGGTCAGGCAGTATTCAGTCACCTTCCTCTGACATGGTGAAAAGATGGCTATCGTATTTCGTGAGGCCACGATTGCAGTATGTGCTGCTCCATTTGTATTTGATGCCATAAGTTAATATTACCATGCATGGTCTTGTTGGGTCTATAAATAGCTGGCATGAGGTCTGTGGCTATGTATAACTGACTCCACGTCTATGAAAATGGCAGATGGCATATTTCTGGGAGGTTCACACTAATTCAATTAATTGGCTCCTTGCAAGACTGTTTGGCTCAGCCCATCAATTGTCCAACTGACAAGACCTTGTGCTTTCCATTCTCTACCTCATCCAGCTTTAGCTCCCTCTCAGTTTTCACTATTTCAGAATCAGGTATTGATACAGGGGATCATCACCTTAATCGTGGAGACTAGTTGGAAACCCAGAGCAAACGCCAAGGTGACAAGTGAGGAGCGCTATCACCTCAGATTCTGAGGATTGTAGGTGTAAATCCCAGTCTGGAAACCCACATGCTCACTCATTGCAGCACCGAGGGAGTGCTGCTCTGTCACGGAGGCCATTGCTTGGATGAGATGTGTTGGCCACTCTCTCAGTCATATCACAACAAATAGCTGGGGAGTTATTGCCACTGCTGATGTCATAATCCCATGATTGACATGGTTGACAAAAAAAAAGATTATCCAGACCTGATTGCCTTGTCATTTGTGGGATCATGCTGTGCACTAGCTGGCTGCCACAAACCTGACATTCCATTACCTTTCAAAAGCTCTTGGCAGGGAACCACTCTTCAGGACACCCTGAGTTTATGAGTGGCATTAATGAAATGCAAATCTTCCCTCCTCAGCAGCCTGCCTTCGTCACAATTGCAGACTCGCTGTTATCCACCAATGCAGCCTCTTTGATTTCCAATCAAGGGCACCGTGGATTCGAATTAATGCCCACGAGGAATGGGCTTTGGTCTCTTAGAGTCCATTGTAGCAGAGAGAGACTGAAATCCTTTCTCTGTGTGGTTTGCTCGGGTTAATTTCCCAGGTTGAGGCGCAGTCAGCCTTTGTTGCCTCCTCTTCCCTCTCCTCCCCTCAGCCCCACTCCTGAACACATTGGCTTTTGCTGAAAACACTTGCAGGCGCCACAGCCTCCAATTCCTCATCCTGGTCAGAGCCTTATGTAGTCATACAGCATGGAAACAGACCCTTCGGCCCAACCAGCCTGTGCTGACTAGAATCACAAACTAAACTAGTCCCACCTGCCTGCACTTGGCCCAAGTCCCTCCAAACATATCTTATCCATGTACTTCTCCAAATGTCTTTTCAACCTTGAAATTGTACCTGTGTCCACCATTTCCTCTGATATTGATTGTCCTTTCAATGCATCTTTCCCATTCTTTAGGTTACTGAACCTCTTACTCTTTTCTTTCATCTCTGCTTCTCTGATCTGCCATGTTGTGATTAGCATCTTTGATGGTAATGGGACACCGCTCAAATCAACCTCAGCTAGAGATGGGATTGAACCCTGGTGGAAGCAATCTGAACCACTCTGCCCATCTGCCCCATTGCCTCCCCAGGGAGTCCATGTTCCTTTGGTAACAGGACGCTTTTACCTCCATGCTCATGGAATCCTTACAGTGTGGAAACAGGCCATTGAGTCAACAACCAACCCTCTGTAGAGTATCCCACCCAGACTCATTCCCCTACCCTATTACTCTACATTTACCCCTGACTAATGCACCTAACCTACACATCCCTGAACACGATGGGCAATTTAGCATGGCCAGTTCGCCTAAGCTGCACACCTTTGGACTGTGAGAGGAAACCAGAGCACCCAGAGGAAACCCACGCAGACACGGGGAGAATGTGCAAACTCCACACAGACAGTTGCCCGAGCCTGGAATCGAACCCGAGTCCTTGGCGCTGTGAGGCAGCAGTGCTAACCACTGAGTCATCTATAGTAACCTGGAGGTTGTTACCACTGGCTGATGAAAATAGAACTAGCCCTCAAAAATAAGGGGGAGCACATTTTGGACTGAGTTGAGGAAGAACTTCTTCACCCAAAGGGTTGTGAATCTGTGGAGTTCCCTGCCCAGTGAAGCAGTTGAGACTTCCTTTTGAATGTTTTTTTAAAGCAATAATTAGATTTTAGAGCAGTAGAGGAATTAAAGGTTACAGTGAGCAGGCAGGTAAGTGGAGCTGAGTCCATGAAATGATCTTATTGAATGGTGGAGCGGGCTCAAGGGGTCTAATAGCCTACCCCTGCTCCTATTTCTAATGTTCTTATGTCGTTAAGGATATTAGATTGTAGACACTTCACTGTCTTTCCATCAAATAGTTGACATGGAATTTCTCCTGCTGTTACTGCCTGACATTAATGTAAGTTGGAATAATTTATAAGTGAATGTTTGACTATCCGTTCCATGTGGAACTTGAACCTCAACACTACTGGCTCAGAGGCTGTCACTGCACCATTAGACCCCCTTCCTCTTACATCAGCCCCTGTTAAAGAAGCACATTAACAAAAAATGGAATTTATATTTACGTACAACTTTCCATAATGGGCATTAACAATTACATAATGCATATTTATCAATGATGTACAAAGTTATGGTGCTGGCGTGGCTAAAGGTCGTTGAGGTGTTTGATCAGCCATGTTCCTTTTGATCAGTGGGGTAGGCTCAGTGGGCTGAATGGCCTCTGTTTCCTACAACCTCAGGGCATCCCAATGAAATGCTTTGGATGTGCCATCACATTCGTCCAAAAGGAAGCAAGGTCCCCAAATTGCTCCTAGCAATCTCCCGCATACAGCGATGTAATGATATCTCAATCCTTTGTTATATAATGTTGTTTGAGAGACAAATATTAGCCAGGAAGCCAGGGGAAGCACCCTACACCCCAACATTCCCCTGAACACTTCTTAATAATAAAACCATGGGATCTTTCAAATCTGTTTGATACAGAAGATGGAGATGCTGAAAATCTGAAATAAAATTAAAACTCAGTAGGCCAGGTGGCTTCTGTGAAGGGTAAAAAATGGACTTAGTGTTTCATGTTGATGAGCTTTCCTTTGAACCTAGTTTTTATAATTTAACAGATTAGTTTAATGTTTCTAAATCCTAAAGACAATGTCGCTGACAGTGCATTAAGCACCTCACTAAATCTGTGCTCAAGCCTTTGTGTTAGGCCACAACCCCCTGACTCAGAGATCAGCTTTTTGAATAGTGAGTCACGTCTCCCAAATCACACACAACGTTGCTCTTTGACTGACATCCTCTTCAGGCTGAGTTTTCTCGGGATATAGATGTCATACACCCTAATCCCCCTGGGAATGCTTGCCATCATTGACAAGTTACTGTGTGGGAAATTTGAGTTTGTCACCCATCTTAAAGAATCGCACTGAGCTAAGGTCCCAAAGCTGCTCACAGCTGCTGCTCTGATCTGCACTAGAAAGTCAAATAAATGCAACTAAAAAAACAATTAACATTGAGTGTATATTGTCATCAGTGATTTATCTCGCTACAGGATACAGGTGACTAAAGACGTTCAACAAGTTCAGAACTAACAATGACAGAAGGAATTAAGCAGTATCACTGCTAAACTGATACATCAGAGAGAGTCAGTTTAACATTACCCATCAAAGTGTTAAACCCAGATTAATCGAAACCAAGTTAACAAATGCACAAACAAGGTGTGTTGAGATTGGGTGACAAGAAAGCTGAGGCAGAGAAATCAAAAGTGGTTCGCCGTTTGATTTCATTGGGTCTTCATGTGGAAGTAGAATTTTGCTCTTCTTGATGACGTTTGTTAAACAGGATTGGATTGTAAATCAATTAGCCGTCAGTGGTACACAAAAAGAAAGTGCTGGAGAAACCTGGTAAGTCTGGCACCATCAAATGGCAAGGTGGGCGGCACAGTGGTTAACACTGCTGCCTCACAGCGCCTGAGACCCGGGTTCAATTCCCGATTCAGGCGACTGACTGCGTGTGGCGTTTGCACGTTCTCCCAGTGTCTGCGTGGGTTTCCTCCGGGTGCTCCGGTTTCCTCCCACAGTCCAAAGATGTGCGGGTCAGGTGAATTGGCCATGCTAAATTGCCTGTAGTGTTAGGTAAGGGGTAAATGTAGGGGTGGGTGGCGGGTCGGTGTGGACTTGTTGGGCCGAAGGGCCTGTTTCCACACTGTAAGTAATCTAAGTAATCTAATCTAATCTAATCTCTGGTGAGAGAAACAGAGCTTGGGTCCAGTGATACCTCTTCACTGAAGCCACCAGTGATACTTGCTCTTCACCAGCTCCAGCCACAGAAAGTCTTTAGCAAATTCTCTCCTTCCCTCAAAAGGATGTTCAAGGATTGCAGGTCATGCAATTAATTCAATAGACCATTGTTGGGTTAAGGAGATAACTTGGAATGAGACTAGACAGGTAAATAGGGGTTTGGTGAGCTGTGGATGTAAATGAACAGTCGTGTTCTCAGGCCAGTTATGTTTGCTTCTTCACTAGATTGGTATTAGCTAAATATGGTTCCCACAAATTTCTTTCTTAACACTGCCAACAACTCTTCTTCTGTTGGAGAGTGAGAGAGGAACTTGTTCATGGGTGGGAGCCAAATTGCTGGAGAAATTAAAGTTGAGGCCTCTCTCTGAAGGCCTATGTTTTATGGTGACCAATTTGTAAAAAGGCGAGGGGGGATTTTGAAAAAAAAATTCAACAAGTACTTTATATGTTTCAGCAGGTATCTAATTTCACCATTTCATTTTATTGCTTGCTATCAGATTCCCGCAAAGGAGTTTTATTTTTAGCGCGAGTCGCTCTGTTCTGGAATTCACTCCCTGGGCCTAAGATTGTGACTGAGACATGGGGTGTTGGAGAAGCAGCCCTCAAACATGTCAGGGCCCATGTGCCTTTTAATTATAAGATCAGCGCAATATGAATTACTGATGCGGTCACACAGACAAAATAATATAAAAGTGGCAGATAGACGCCAACTCTGTTTCAAGTGATGTCGGCTTAATCTCTGGCACAGATTGTATTTATAGCAGAGGTAGCAGTCACATGACTATTGTAGGCCAGCTAGTACACCTTAGTACCAATGCATTTACTAAACATTTCCCTTTTCATGCACTATCATTGACATTTACAAAGTATTGTTTTCCCAATACACATTACCACAAATATAATTGACATTTAACAAAACGGGGTAGACCATTTAGGACAGAGATGAGGAGAAACTTCTTCACCCAGAGAGTGGTGGCTGTGTGGAATGCTCTGCCCCAGAGGGCAGTGGAGGCCCAGTCTCTGGATTCATTTCAGAAAGAGTTGGATAGAGCTCTCAAGGATAGTGGAATCAAGGGTTATGGAGATAAGGCAGGAACAGGATACTGATTAGGAATGATCAGCCATGATCATATTGAATGGCGGTGCAGGCTCGAAGGGCTGAATGGCCTACTCCTGCACCTATTGTCTATTGTCTATTGTCTAAAACTGTGATAGTTCTGGTCAGTTCCACTTCCATCAATCTCCATGCATGCATTTCGCATCTCATCTTTAAATCATGAGTATATGTGTATTTTCATTGGCTGTTCCTCTGGTATCTGCTCATTCTAAGAGTACTTCTCTGGGACTGGTGTTATGTTGCATCTCCACCACCCGACTTCCTTTCACTCTATCAGCACACACCCTGCTTTCTACTCTGCCTTCATCAATTTTCCTTTAACACATTAGTGCTATTTGCTGAGCCAGCCCATGTGACAACAAGTTTTCCTTTCTCAATGGCCTCTGGGTTAAGAAAGGGTTAACATCTTGTGCAAAAATCAACTCCTCCAACAGTGCAGAACCCCCACAGATCCCACCACATTATTTGGGAAAAGAGTGAATTCTCAGTATCCCCAGGATCCTGCCAAACTTAATGACTGGAGTGGACTCAAGAGTGTGGTGCTGGAAAAACACAGCAGGTTGATGCTTCGGGCATAAGCCTTTCATCACGGAATGCCCGAAACGTCGATTCTCCTGCTCCTCGGATGCTGCCTGACCTGCTGTGCTTTTCCAGCACCGCACTCCCGGCTCTGATCTCCAGTGTCTGCAGTCCTCACTTTCTCCTTACTGCAGTGTACTGCCCATCAGCCAAATAGTGAGCTCCATCAGCCCAGCTCAGTTTAGACTGAAGAGCAAAGTAGACCAAAGATTGGTGTAGGCTTTTGAGCAGTGTAACTGATTATAAGCAATGCTGGCCTTAGAAAAGTGGCTTTTACTGATTATGGTTTGGAATTCAGAAATAAATAAAACAGTCCACCCTTTTGAACAGTACAAGGAGGGACAGCAAAACTGCATTCCAGCCGCACACAAGAAACATTCCTTAATTATTCATTCATACTGTTCCTGAAGACAGATTTTTGGCTCATTCTCAGCTGAGGTTCCATCCTGGGCCAGTTTTTGTTTTGGTCAGCGATGGTTTCTTGCTGCCTTCCTATCTCAGGGGCAAGACCAGGCGACAGGTCCTATGTTTACCTCAGATTTGATCCCATACTGTTGGCGCTATTCAGAACCACATACTAGCTGACTAGTTAAACTAACCAGGCCATTTGGTGGGAGTTCTCCGTCCTAGTTACTAAATCTTACTATGTCATCTTTCAGGACTGATTGAGCAATTCTGGGTCAATTCAGTTACTGAGGGAGTGCTGCACAGTCAGAGATGCCATCTTTCAGGTGATACATTAAAATGTGGCTTTGTGGATGCTCAGATGGATACACTCATTCACATAGGAACAGGGTTCCTGGACAATATTTATTCTTCAGAAAACATCACTAAATCCAAGCATCTCATTGGTACTTCCTTTCTGTTTTGGGGGAACTTGCTGTGTGCTGATTGGTGGCTGTATTACCTATGCTGACAACGTTGACTGCACCTCAACAACCTTCAATGAACGCTGGCCATTAAATTAATTAGGAGGTTGTGAAAGATACTACATAAATGCAAGTTTTTCTTTTTGATTGTATGGTTAGCCAAAGGAAAAGACACTATATAAATTAAGAAAAAGGCACTCAACAAATGAAGGAAAATACACTGTATAAATGAGGAGAAAGGTATATGAATGCAAGTTTTATTTATTGATTGAATAGTTAGCTGAAGGAAAAGGCACTGTATCAATGCAAGCTTTTCTTTCAATTGAATGGATAAATTAAGGGGAAGATATTATATAAATGGAAAAAGGCACTATACAGATGAAGGAAAATACACTACATAAATGAAGAAAAAGGCACTATATAAATGCAAACTTTTTCTTTTTGACTGAATAGTTAATAAACAAAAAGGGTTTCGAAGGGAGATGTGATTAAATTAATGTAAATGTCAATGTGGAAGAATTAGCCTGTTTCTTCATTTTCACTGCCTTTCTATGTATTTCTTTGTACATGTATATAACTCTCCTCTTTAATGGCTCCAGTTTTTATTGGGTTGGCAAAATAGCTTTTATATTCTGTAATATCTCAAAATGGGAGTCAATATAATCTTGGCCAATAGTTCAGGGTAGTCAGCAGCAAGAACCACTAATGGAAACATTGCAGTTTTTGTGGTCAGTCTCACATTCTCTGAAATGATCTGAAAAACATCCAGTTCAGTTTCCTGTCTATAAAATGCAGCCCCACCGATTCTTTTTGTTGGTTCTCCTCAGGATATGAATGTCACTGGAATGGCCCCAATTGTTCGTCCCCAATTACCTGAGGAGAAAGTGATGGTGAACCACCTTCTTGAACCTTGTGGTGGGGATAATTCCCCAATTTTGTTGGGGATGGAATTTCAGGATTTTGATCCAGTGACAATGAAGCCCATTGGTGATATGAGTCCAAGGTGATATGGTTTGTGACCTAGAGTCAGAGAGTGGTACAGCACAGAAAGAGAGCCTTTGGTCTTAGGATTTGCAAGGTTCCATGCTGCTGCTGGTGTTCCAAAGTGACTGCTATCCCTATGCTTCCAAGTTTTGGAAACTGTGGAACTGGCAGGTTGTGGTGGAGTGTGTTGAGTGAGTAGCTGCAGTGAAGCCTGTGATACAGTCTGCATCGGCACAGGAGGTAAACATCAAGATCAATAGCTAAGGGGTCAACTAAGAGATGGTCATCTCCTCCTGTTGCATCAGCTGTACCCACCCCATTGTTCTTAGTGAAGGAAAAGAACTCCCTTTCTTCTCACCTGGTTTTTTTTATTTTCACTCCTCTGTCTTATTTGCAACCAAGGGGATAGACAAGTCCTTTTCTTCTTGGACTTTGCTGGATTCATTATTTACATCCATGCCTGGACTGTTGAACATATAAAAGGGAGGCAGCACCATAGTGGTAATGTCTCTGGGCTAGTAATCCCAAACCCCATTCCAATTTTCTGGGCAATGGGGTTCAAATCCAATCATGATAAAAATCAGAATTCATTTTTCAGAATCCATGATAAAATCTGATGCTATGGAATTGTAAAGGACATAAGTTTGGGGCACCCATGGGGAGACACAATTTGAAACTGGACACCATTCTTCGAACTGCACTCAGCATCTCATGGATGGGAATGGATCATGGAATCCCTGCAGTGTGGAAGCAGACCATTCAGCCCATTAAGTCCACGTCGCCTGTCCAAAGACCATCCCATCCAGACCCACCACTCTACCCTCTCCCTGTAACCCCACATATCCCATGGCTAATCCACCTAGTCTGCATATCCCTGGACACTATGGGCAATTTGGCATTACCAAGCCACTGAATCTTGCCCATCTTTGGACTGTGGGAAGAAACTGGAGCACCCAGAAGAAACCCACGCAGACACAGAAAGAACTTGCAAACTCCGCACAGACAGTTACCCGAGGCTGGAATCAAACCTGGTGCTGTTTATTGCCTCTGAAGAAATCTCAGGGCAACTGCTGGTTCCATTCAGACCTTAAGGAGGAGATTCCTATAAGAAATCTGTAGGGACTTGACTCACACTTTGGGACATTGAAGATCTGAAGAACAATTTTTTTTAAAATATAACGTTCAGACAGAGAGGAAGTTCAAGATCACTCTTGTGTTACAGATGAAGTATATACAGGTGGACTGTATCTGCTTAGAGTATAAATCCAGCAGCAACATATCAGCCAGTATATCTATTTATTAAGGAACATATCGGACGATGCATATGTTAGCAGATATATATTGGACGTGCAAGTATTGGCAAGGTATCTACTGCATGAGTGTATATTTGGGGGAGTATACTGGATAAACAATAGGTAAGGTTATATTGCGTGGGTATACATTGGGAGGGTGTATATTACATGGAGGAATATTGGGCGAGTGATTAGTGGCTGGATGGATATTGGAGGGAATATACTTTGAGTGGTGTATATTCAGCCAATATATATTGAGTGGGGTGCATAGTGGAAGGTGTATATCAGGTGCTTGTTTACTGGATGACTGTATTTGGGTGAGGTGTATATTTAGTGAGTAAGGGTTGAAGATGTGTATGTTGTAAGGTATGTAAATTGAACAGTTATACTCTGGGTGAGACGTATATTGATTGGAATGCATTTTGAATAAGGTATGTATTGCTCCAATACTCCCTTTCAGGCAGGGTGCATATTGTATCTGGTATATTTTGGGTTTGGTTGAGGGAATGATAAGGAGAAAGTGAAGACTGCAGATGCAGGAGATCAGAGTCCAGAGTGTGGTGCTAGGAAATCAGGAATGAGGCTTATGCCCAAAACATTGATTCACCTGCTCCTCAAATGCTGCCTGACCTGCTGTGCTTTTCCAGCACCACACTCTCGGCACTGGGGGAATGTTTAGCACGTGTAGGCTGCGTGGGTGTAAATCAGATGGGGTGTAATTTCCAATTAGCCATTTCCAAGCAATCCTCTTCAGATTCTCTCTCCCTGGTTCAGATTAAATTGCTCTTCTGGTGTTCAAGTGGATAATCCAAACACTGCTGTTCAATGAATTTAAACAGTGAGCACAGACAATGTCTTAATCTCCCAGTAATGCTGACTGCTCTGTGCCAGTATGTACACGTCACTGATATCTTGAATGTGTGAAATTCTTCCATTATACTGCAATAGCTACTGAAGAAACAACGCAACCTGGCATGGCCAGCACTCATTCTGCACTGACATTATTTCATTGGGCACATTATTTCACGGTACCCAGTGATATGTGCTTTAGATTTATTGCATGGATATACACTGGGTGTATAAACATGGGAGAAGTGTTTCAATTTGTGTTACACGATGTACGCCCGAATTCCCAAATACTTTATGCCAGTTTTCTACCCCCCCCACCCCCATATTAGAACAAAAACAAAGACTTGTATTCCTATAGCACCTTTGGCAATCTTAGGACACCCCAAAACACTTTACATCCAATCAAATCCTTCTGAGGTGTGGCCACTGTAACAACGTTGGGAACTCAATAGCCAATCTCTGCATAGAAAGCTGCCACACAAGGTAATGTGATTATGACCAGATAGTCTGTTTTTTTTGGTAATATTGATTAAAGGTTAAATATTCATCAAGGGGCCAAAGGGATAGATGGCATTATAAGTAGTGAAAATAGACTGGAAAGACTAGAGTGTAGGGGGTTGAGGGGTGACCTTATAGAGGTTTATAAAATCATGAGGGGCATAGATAGGGTGAATGACGAGGGTCTTTTCCCCAGGGGTGGGGGAGTTCAAAACTAGGGGGCATATTTTTACGGGGAGAGGAGGAAGATTTTAAATGGAGACGAAGGGGCAACCTTTTTACACAGAGAGTGGTTTGTGTGGGGAATGAACTTCCTGAGGAAGTGGTGAATGTGGGAACAGTTAAAATGTTTAAAAGACATTTGGATAGGTACATGAATAGGAAAGGTTTGGAGGGATATGGGACAAGTGCAGGCAGGTGGGGCTAGTTTGGTTGAGAATATGGTCAGGGGGGACTGGTTGGATCGAAGGCTTTGTTGTCGTGCTGTATGACTCTATCACTCTATGATAGTGTGAATGGTGCTGTGGGATCTGATCCCTTCACCTGAGAAGGCAGACAGAGCTTTAATTGGGCATTTCAACTGAAAGACAGTCCGCCTGACAGACTGGAGTCTATGGTTTACAGTCAGCAGGTTGTGAAGCGCTAACAAAATGCTGCCCGTTGTGTCTCACTGGCTGGTACTCTGGAGTTTGAGAGAGGTGGTGAGTTCAAACCCACTCTAGAGGTGAAAGAAGGTGATTAGGGCTAACAGTTCAGTCCCTGATGGACTGCAACACTGCCAGCACTGCATTCCTCTTAGGGAGAGATGTTAAACCAAATCCCTGAGTAGCTCCTGAGGGTGGATCCCAAAACCACATGGCACAATTTTGAAGAAGACATTAGTTAATGATGGGAACAGAGAGAGATAACCGAAATGCAGGAAAAGTTTCTAACTGTGCAAAGCTAAGTGGCATGGCAGAATGTAAAAACAGCAAAGAATGATCTAATTATTTATAGGGAAGAAAAAATCATGTCTGAGAGAAAACTAGCCAGAAATGTATTTAAAAAGTACGAGTTTCTATAAACGTTTTAAAAATAGCAAACAAAGTGAGCATTTGTCCTACAGAAAGTAAGAATTAATAATGGAAATTAGGAGATGGGAGATTAATTGAATTTTGCATGTGCATTACTGTTGAACCATCTTTCCCTCTGAGACATACTGCAGGGAGGAAGGACTCTTGTTCATGTGCTAGATGTGCTTCAAGCTGAATTAATTATTTCTGCATTCTGCTGTTGTAACATAGAGAAACCCAACAGATAAGGTTGTTGACTTGCTCGCTGAGCTGGTAAGTTCATTCTCAGATATTTTGTCACCATGCTAGGTAACATCATCAGCGCACCTCCAATGAGGCGTTGGTGTTCTGTCCCACTTGCTCTTTACGTGTCTAGGTGTGTTGGAGCTGGTGGTGTCGTTCTCAGTTTTGTTGTTGGTTTTGATTCAATTGGATTGGGCCCCATATACCAACCACTAAGAAACAGAACCAACAAAGAACTAGAAATGGCACCACCAACCCCAGTAGAACCAGAGACATACACAGCAAGTGGGACAGATCATCAGTGCTTCACTGGAGGCTCACTGATGATATTACCCAGCATGGTGACGAAACGTCTGCGAACAAACTTACCAGCTCGGTGAGCAAGTCAACAGCCTGAGCTCCAAATATTCTCGACTACTCTGAAATCCAACAGATAATATGCACATAGCCTCATCCCACAAACCATAATGTGACATTTGACTGGCTAAACTGGCTGTCACTGATGTGGAGGGACAAATATTGACCGCGATGCCACAAAGTTACCCCTGCTATCCGTGAATCATACCATGGCATCTTTTGTGTCCAACATAAAGCAGAGATAGTCTGGTAAGGTTTCTGAAATGCAGTCCTTCTGAGAGTGTAGCTATCTCCCAGTATGGAATTGTGAGGGTCAAACAAGATTGCAAAATGCAGTCATTAGAGTCAAAGCCAGAATGCAATGACTATCCCATCTGTACTTGGAGTCTGTTTCTGATGTTCCTGAGGCAGCTCAAGAACAGCTGCCTTCCAACCAACCTGTTGAAAGGTGTCGGTGTCTTTTTTATATGAAATCTCTTTAATTTTGTTTTTAACGTGTGGGACCCAATGTTCATGCTTTGAACTTGCTTTTGATCCAATATTTTTAAACATCGAACAATCTAGTCTACCAGACAGAAACTTTAAACATTTCCCCATCACATCCAATGGCACTACTGTCTTCACATGCTCTGCCATTGACTGGGAACTGACTTGGTTAGCCATAGGCTGGGAATCCTGCAGCAAGTAACTCCCCTCCTGTCTCCTCAAAGCCTGTTCACCATCTACAAAGCACAAGTGTTAAGCAGTAGTTTTCTCCACTTGCCCAGTTGAGTGCTATTCCAACATCTCCCAACAAGGTCAACACCAAAGAGCCCACTTGCTTGGTATGAAATCCACCATTTTATACATTCACTTCTTCCATCATTGATGGATAGTGGAAGGAGAATATACAATCTACCAGATGCACTTCAGTAACTCAACAAGACTCCTTTTGACCTCTACTACATAGAAGGAGAAGGACAATAGGCTCCTAATAACATATTCAACCACCAAGCCACAACCTGTTTTGGCAATCAATCACCAATCCTTCAATGTAACTGGATCAAGGTAGGATCCATAGAATCCCCACAGTATAGAAACAGACCATTCGGCCTATCAAATCCACACTGACCCTTCAAAAATCATCCCACCCAGACCCAACCCCCTCACTCTATCCCCATAACCCTGCATTTCCCATGGTTAACCTGCACACTATGGGGAATTTAGCATGACCAAACTAACCTGTACATTGTTGGACTGTGGGAGGAAATCCACACAGACTTAGAATGCACAAACTCCACAAAGACAGTTGTCTGAGGGTGGAATCGAATCTGGATGTCTGGTACCACGAGACAACAGTGCTAACCACAGAACCACTGTGCTGCGGTGATCTGGGAACCTAACAATATGACGGGTGTCTCAATACTGCGTGGGTTTCCTCCGGATGCTCCAGTTTCCTCCCACAGTCCAAAAATGTGCAGGTTAGGTGAATTAGCCATGTTAAATTGCCTGTAATGGTAGGTGAAGGGGTAAAGGTAGGGGTACGGGTGGGTTGCGCTTCGGCGGGTCGGTGTGGTCTTGTTGGGCCGAAGGGCCTGTTTCCACACTATAAGTAATCTAATCTAATCTAATACTGCAGGGGCTGCAGTGACTCATAAAGACAACTTGTCACCAACCTTCTCAAGGCCAATCAGGAAGGGTCAGCCCTAGCCAGTGATGCCCATATCCGGTGAATGAATATGAAAGGGAAAGGAAGGCAGAATTCCGGGCTAGCTTGGTCACGCAAACTGTCAGGAATTAGCTGCAGAAACTGAGATACTTACAGATCTGTTCCTTTTCAATGAGTCCTCTTGGTCGAAAGCCCTTATTAAAAAAAAACCTTGTCTAATGGAACCATCAGCAAACTGATCCAAATTCGCCTCTCCAAGGAAAATGAAAGTTCTTCCATTTTTATAATAGTTTTCATCATTTCAGGACTTTTAATGGATATTACAGCCAATGAAATATTTTATTGAAGTATGGTCCCCATTATAACATAGGAAACTCCACAGCCAATTTACAGCAAGCACCCAAAAAAGCAATGTAATTCTTTTGCACCATGTGAGTATTGCTGGTGAGGCCAATGTCTCTTGCCAATCCCTAATTCCCCTTTAGGAGGCAATTGTGAGCTGACCTCTTTAACTGCTGCGTAGGAATACCCACAATGCTGTTAGGAAGGGACACACTGGATTCTGACCCAAAGGAGCAGCAATATAGTTTCATACCAGGATGGGGTATGGCTTGGAGGAAAGTGTGCAAGTGATGATCAGATAACATGGCTTAGGGATGTCGGCTGAGGCATCATTATTTACATCTATCTGGCCTACAGCAGTGATTCAAGAAGGCAGCCCTTCTCAAGGGGCAACTAGAGACGAGCAATAAATGCTGGCCCAGCCAACGACACCCACGCCCCACGAGTGATTTGATAAAAAAGGAACAGTGCTTCAATTTAACGTCACTTCTGAGAGGACACTAACAGATCAGAAACCATTTTCCTTTGAGAGGAGTTTCCACGCTGTTTAACCCCATGACTCTGTAAATGACAATTGGAAATGAAAATAAAATGTAGACCCAAGTGATTTTGGGTTGAGTTGCAGGATGCCGCGAGCACAGAGCTCACAAACATCTTGTGCTAAGAAGACCCGCACTGGAGTCAATCTAAATTGTGAACCAAAGTCTGGAGGAAGCTAACTAACCTTTGACCTCCTGATTTCATACTGAGTCAGTCACTTCAGAGATAGTCATCAAGTCTGACCCTTGCACCCTGCATAATTGGGAACACTGTGGGCAGCGGGTCATGAGACCATAAGAAACAGGAATAGGAGTAGGCCCCTTGGGTCTGCTCCACCATTCAATAACGTCATTGCTGATCTGACATTCCTTACGTCCACTTTCCTGCCCTTTCCCCCTAACTCTTGATTCCCCGATCAACAATCCATCTACCTCAGCCTTAAATATACTCAAGGACTCTGCCCCCACAGCTCTCTCTGTGCCAAGAAATTCCAAAGACACACAACACTCTGAGAGAAGAAATTCCTCTTCGTATTAGTCTTAAATTAATGCCCTTTATTCTGAGACTGTATCCCCTTGGTCCTAGACCCTCCCAGGAGGGGAACCATCCTCTCAGCATTTAGCCTGTCAAGCCCCTTATTAAGACTCTGAAACTTCAATGAGTTACCCCCATTCTTCTCAACTGATGTGATATTGACAACCATGAAAAGGCGATAAAAATAAGATTGATTCGTTTTGTTAGTTGTCCCAAAAAAAACAAATGTCAGTGCTCAGTTGAAACCTCCTCAGTCATCCCATTGCTGCCTGTGGGAGTTTTTATGTGCACATTCCTACATTTCAACAATTCTTGAGTTCTACTTGACCTTAAGGGTCTTTGGAATGTCCAAAGATTTGACAGAAATGCAAGCTTTGCATAAGGTTTATATTAAGTAAACAGATTTGCCCCCTCTTTCTCTCTTCCCTATCTCCCCAACCCAATACCCTACTCTCATCCCTGACCCCAGTTACTGTGGATTCTGCAGCTGATAGTTTGGACAATCAACCAATTTTTTAGTTTATGTTGGAGATTCTGTCCCCACAATGACCTCAGGAAAGCAACTGGCTCAAACCCTGACAAGTCAAGAAAGTCTGCAACAGTTGGAAATTTGAATTAAAAAAACAAATGAAAGCACAGTGACTCAGTGGTTAGCACTGCTGCCTCACAGCGCCAGGGACCTGGGTTCAATTCCACCCTTGAATGACTGTCTGGAGTTTGCCCATTCTCCCCGTTTCTGCATGCGTTTCCTCCTGGTGCTCCAGTTCCCTCCCACAGTCCAAAGATGTGCAGGTTAGGTGGATTGGCCATGCTACGTTGCCCATAGAGTCCAGGTATATGCAGGTGAGGTGGATTAGCTGTGGGAAATGCAGGGTTACGGCGACTGAGTGGGATGCTCTTTGGAGGGATGGTGCAAACATGATGGGCTGAGTGGCTTTTTTCTGTTCTCTAGAGATGCTATGATCAGTTAGTAAAAAAGGCCAAGACAGATTTTGCAAACACGCAGTCCTGTCCGACATATGCAGATATTTCTAATTAACCTCTTCATACGTGTTATGACCCATGTCTGGAGGAGGTAGGACTTGAGGCCAGGCCTCCTGATTCAGTGATAGGGACAGTACCACTTAAGCACTATTGCAGGAATGTATTTCAGGAATTTCAAGGTACAATTGTATCATTTTCCATGAAATGTGGTCCCTGTGAAAGGTGAACAGAAATGTGCCCAACCCCCGAGAGAACCTGTGCACCACCGTCATCGTTAACAGATCATCATTTTGTCAGGCACTTTACAATGCAGCCTGTTATCCGCATTGCTGGGATGGTCAGTAATTATCTCAAGGCTACACATGCTAGACATCTGCCAATGGCAGCTGCTGTTTAGACAATGCGAATTATGTCGAGCAAAAGGCACACAGTAGGGGTCTTAGCATGTTCCATTTGGAATCATCTTGATTTTACAGCTTTTAAGAGTTATTTTAATGGGTATGGCTCCACAGTGTACAGTAGCCTGGCATTTATTACACCCCTGGCACTCAGCCCTTCGTCATTCAGAAAACAAAGGGTGTGCAGTTCGCTGATTCATGAGTTGGAAATGCCCGTGCATCAGCACCAGGCATGTCAACCAGAGAATAAGATACATGAGCTTGTCACTCTAATTGACTACCATCCCAACAATGCGGAAAGCAGACTGCACTGTCCTGTCAAGATTAGAGTGGTGCTGGAAAAGCACAGCAGGTCAGGCAGCATCCCAGGAGCAGGAAAATCGACGTTTCGGGCAAAAGCTCTTCATCGGGAACTGAAACATCAATTTCTCCTGCTCCTCGGATGCTGCCTGACCTGCTGTGCTTTTCCAGCACCACTCTAATCTTGACTCTAACTCCAGCATCTGCAGTACCCACCTCCGCCCTGCACTGCAAGGTGCCTGACAAAATGACGATCTGATAGCGATGACAATGCTTTTTGGAATTTGCTTCCAAAAGGAGGGAGCTGATTGGAGGTCAGGTGCATTGACAAGGTTCCTCACGGTAAATTGGTCAGCAGGGCTGGATCACATGGAATCCAGGACAATTGGATACAATAACTGACTTGAAGGTAGGAGACAGAGGGTGGTGGTGGAGGGTTGCTTTTCAAACTAGACGCCTGTGACCAGTGGTTTGCTGCAGGGATCGGTGCTGGGTCCACTGTTATTTGTGAATGATTTGGATGTGAATATAGGAGGTCTTGTTAGTAAGTTTGCAGAGGACACCAAAATTGGAGGTGGAGTGGACAGCGCAAACAATTATCTCAGAGTACTCAATGGGACCTTGATCAGGTGGGCCAATAGGTCAAGGGGTAGCAGATGGATTTTTAACATAGAACGTTGCAGTTCAGTACAGGCCCTTCAGCCCTCGATGTTGCACCGACCTGTGAAATTAATCTGATGCCCATTGAACCTACACCGTTCCATTATTATCCATATATATGTCCAATGCCCATTTAAATGCCCTTAACGTCGGCGAGTCTACTACTGTTGCAGGCAGGCCATTCCATGCCCGTACTACTACTCTGAGTCAAGAAACTACCCCTGACATCTGTCCTAAATCTATCACCCCTCAATTTAAAGTTATGTTCCCTTGTGTTAACCTTCACCATCTGAGGAAAAAGGCTCACACTGTCCATCCTATCTAACCCTCTGATTATCTTATAATCACCTGAGAGGTGACTTAATCATTAAGTCATCTCTCAACCTTCTTCCCTCCAATGAAAACAGCCTCAGTTCCCTCAGTCTTTCCTCATAAGACCAGGAAACCAGGCAACATCCTAATTAATCTTCTCTGAAACCTTTCCAAAGCTTCCTTTTGAATTGTACGCAAATCTCCAGGTGCGGCCTTATCAGTGTCTTATACAGTTGAAGCATGACCTTGTGGCTCCAAAACTCAATCCCCCTACCAATAAATGTCAACACATCATATTCTTAACAGCCTTCTTAACGCTATCAACCTGATTAGATTAGATTATTTCCAGTGTGGAAACAGGCGCTTCGGCCCAACAAGTCCACACCGACCCGCCGAAGCGCAACCCACCCAGACCCATTCCCCTGCATTTACCCCTTTACCTAACGCTACGGGCAATTTAGCATGGCCAATTCACTTGACCCGCACACCTTTGGACTGTGGGAGGAAACCGGAGTACCCGGAGGAAACCCACGCAGACACGGGGAGAACGTGCAAACTCCACACAGTCAGTCACCTGAGGCAGGAATTGAACTCAGGTCCCTGGCGCTGTGAGGCAGCAGTGCTAACCACTGTGCCACCGTTGCCACCTGGGTGGCAACTTCCAAGGTTTTATGCACTTGGACACCGAGATCTGTTCATCTACACTGCCAAGAATTTTACCATTAGCCCAGTACTCTGCATTCCTGTTACTACTTGCGAAGTGAACTACTTCATACTTTTCCACATTAAACTCCATTTGTCACTTCTCAGCCCGGCTCTGCATCTTATCTACGTCCCTTGGTAACCCACAACTTAATTTAGATAAATGGGAGGTGTGGTACTTTGGTAACGTAAATCAGGACAGGACGTATAAAGTTAATGGGAGGGCCCAGGGGAGTGTTGTTGAACAAAGAGACCGGGCGCAGGTGCATAGTTCCTTGAAAGTGAAGTCACATGTAGACAGGACGGCAAAGATAGCGTCTGGCACCTTCATTTTTCATTGCATTGAGTATAGGAGTTGGGCGGGCATTTTGTAGCTGTACAGGACACTGGCTAGCCCACCCTTAGAATACTGTACTCAATTCTGATTTGCCCTCCTGAGGAAGAATGTTGTTAAATTTGGGAAGATTCAGAAAACATTTACAAAGATGTTGCTGGGTTCGGAAGGTTTGCGTTTGGGGAGACACCGAATAAGCTGAGGTTGCTTTCCCTGGAGTGCTGGAGGCTGAAGGAAGACCTTATAGAGGCTTATAAGATCATGAGGGGCATGGATAGGGTGAATAGTCATTTTCTCCAGGATGGGGGAGTCTAGACTGTGCCTGAGAGAAACAAAAACAGGAAGTACTGGAAAAACTCAGCAGGTCTGGCAGCGTCTGTGGAGAGAGAAAGTGTGTTAGTGTTCCAAATCCAGTATGGCTCTTCCTGAGAACTCATGTTCAAGTGACCCAATGCTGACACTGACTCCTGGCACTTGTTCAGGTCCAGGTTGTTGGCACGGTAGCAGAGAGCTGACTATCCTTAGAAGAGCAACAAGTGAACAGGAACAGTTGGATACTGGGTAGAAAATTCACCTGGACTCAGGAAAAGCCTTCTCTGTAGAGCTGCTGCTGCAATAATGGTTAAGTATTCAGTGAGTATTGATATTATTAACGACCTCCCCCAAATGTCAGTGTTGATATCCACTGAGAACCCGTCCTCCTGTGCAAAATTGCCAACCATGCCGGCTCCACGACTACAACCATGGCTGGGCAATTCATTTGAGTCACAAAAGCCCTGAGACTCCAAGAACCACAGTCCCGGGACTGTGACCTGGCCGGGGACCTTGGGATCTGAACCTGCGGGATAGGAGATCATTTCACAAACTTTATGCCAATCTCTGTCTCGCTCCTACAAACCACAATCTGTAGGAATGGGTTCAGCTTCCACCTCTGTTTTGGCCTCTTGAACCAACTTTCAATACAATCATGGCTGACCATCCTCCTCCCACCTTTGCTGATACCCACCCCTACCCAAATTCCAAAGGTTCATCATCTCTGAGTGAAGCAATTTCTCCTCATCTAAATCCTAAATAACCAGCCCATTATTCTGGCACTATAACCCCTGTGTGGTAGATTTCCTCCCAGCCCAGAGACACAACCTATCAGAGTCTACCCTGTTAACCTTCTTCAAAATCCTGTATGCTTCAAAGAGATCATCTCATTCTTCACAACGCCAGAGAATATTGACTGCACGGTGGCTCAGTGGTTAGCACTGCTGCCTCACAGCACCAGGGGTTTTTGGGTTTGATTCCAGCCTTGGGTGACTGAGTTTGCACGTTCTCCCTATGTCAGTGTGAGTTTCCTCCTATAGTCCAATGATGTGCAGGCTCGTGTAGATTGGCCATGCTAAATTGGCCACAGTGTCCACGGATGTGTAGGCTAGGTGGAGTAGCCATGGGAAATGTGGGGTTATGGGGATAGGATGGGAGTTGAGTCTGGGTGGGGTGCTCTTAAGAGGGTCAGTGCAAACTTGATGAGTCAATGGCCTCTTTCTGCACTGTAGTGATTCTATGAACATAGACTTAATTTGCTCAATCCCTCATCGTTGGACAACCCAATTAATCAAGGCACCACTCTGTGAACCTTCAATGTATCTATTATCATTGCAAATATATACGCCCTTCAATATGGAGATCAAACTTTGCTTTGTATTATGGCTCTGATCTCACCAAACCCCAGAGGACTTCTAGTAGGACCTCCTTGTTCCTGTACCATAATCCTCTTGGAACCAAGGCCAATGTGCAGACTGTTTACTGCACCCTCAAGCTAATTTTCTTTGTATCAATAGGCCCAAGTTCCTCCGCACATCAACATTTGGGAGTTTCACAGCTTTTCAAATAACACTATTCTTCTTTATTCTTACTATAAAAGCGGACAACTTCTGTAGAATTCATTAATGGGATTTGAATGTCACTGCTGGGTCACCTATTATTACCCATCCCTAATTGTTGAGGGAACAGTTAAGAATCAACCACATTGCCGAGCGTCTGGATTCATATGTAGACCAGACCAGGAAAGGATGGCAGATTTCCCTCCCTAAATGGCATTAGTGAACCAGATGTTTTTTTAACAGCCAACAATGGACAGTAGTCACATGGTCAATATGACACTATCTTTCAGTTCCATAATGTTATTGAACTCAAATTTCACTATTTGCTGCAACAGGGTTCATTCTCACTTCCCCAGAGGATTAGCATGGAGCTCAGGATTACCCGTCCAGCAGCATTAACACTACATCACCACCTCTCCCATTCACATTGCTCCAAGTGACAGTGCCGCTGCCCCATTGTTGACCACGAGCAGAAGCTGTCTTTGCAACCTCCCTGTTACCAGCCCACAGTTTACATTCCCAGTTAGACTCACCAGCGGCAAACTTAGACCACCTCTGCCTCTCTGTTATCCTAACATCCCCCAATCACCAGTCTCCAAGCCTCTGAGTTGTTCCACGGCCATTCCAATAGGAAGGACTGGAGGAGTCACCGTTTCTTCCACTGGGACATTGGGAATCCTGGTATCCATTGTACTCAGATCTCTCCTGTTCCCTTGGCATTGACTCCACCTCTCTCCCTGATCACTGCGTCGGGCTTAACCAGGCCACTCACTATCTCAGAGTCCAACTCTAACTGGAGCGTCTGGTCTTATGCCTGTTACCTCACCATCTCCTTTCGGCTTAGTAACATTACCTCTCTCAGCACCCCCGGGTGTGATTGTGAATTTTTACACTGGGGATGTGTATGTGTTGACTTGTGTGTATATGTGCACGTGTGTTCATGCACACTTGTATCTGTGCATTTATCTGCACTTCTGCATGTGTGTGTGTTTCTGTGTTTGTGCACACTTGTGTGTATGTGTGGGTCAGGTAGTGTGTGTGTGTATGAGTGTATGTGTGTCTGGGTGAGTGTGTGATACTGAGTGTGTGAATCAATGTGTGAGAGGGAATGTGTGCGTATATTTGAGCCGGCACATTGGCTCAGTGGTTAGCACTGCTGTCTCACAGCGCTAGGGGCCTGGGTTTGATTCCAGCCTCAAGCAATTGTCCGTGTGGAGTTTGCACGTTCTCCCCATGTCTGTGTGGATTTCCTCCGGGTGCTCCAGTTTCCTCCCACAGTCCAAAGATGTGCAGGTTAGGGTGGATTGGCCGTGCTAAATTGCCCCATAGTGTTTGGGGACGTTTGGGTTAGGTCAAAGTTAAATGTAGAGTAATAGGGGAGAGGGAATGGGTCTAGGTGGGTTACTCTTTGGAGGACCTGTTGGGCTGAATGGCCTGTTTTCACGCTGGAAGGACTTATAATTCTGTATGTTGTGTGAGTGTGTATGAGATTGCACGTGTGTAAGAATGTGTTTGTGAGAAAGTTAGTGAATGGGTGTGCGCGTTCATTCTTGTCCGAGATCTCAGTCATCCCTGAATAGTTTTACCCTTTTCCAGGGATTACTGCAGCTGGTTAAATTGTTGACCGTGGGGATATAGAGGCTCTGTGATCGTTCAGCAATCCCTGGGATTCTCATTTCTCCATCTCACTGCGATTCAGCCTTCACTGTTATGTAACTCCGAGCTTGAAGTTATTGTTGGACACACACTGTTAAACATTCTTCTGGCATTCTGTTGGCCAATATTTTAAAAGAACTATTAACCCATTTAATTCAAATGAGTAGAAAGCTGTGCAGGCAGAACACAGTACCATCTGATCATATTAATCATTCATCGGCCTCTCTGGTCAGCTGGAGATTCCACGGCCAGTTTACTCATTGCTGGCTCCAAGATTCAGGCTGTTACTTCCAGAGTCAGGTTTCAGGTTTTGTACAGATGATCTGGTGACATGCAGAAAGCAACTCCTGGGTTCTGCCAAGGCATCTAATACATAGGAGGATCCCACAGACTGCCTGCATCAACCAGACTGACACGAACTACAATTCTCCCAACAAACTCGAGTAAAAGACAACCTCAGCTCATCAAATTCATTGTGTGAATGTCCTTTACCCCCACTGGTACCATAACAGTCAGTCATCTCCTCTTACCTCACTGAATTCTAACTATCTGTCCACACTCATTCTCCGTAACTTCACACCCTGATCACACACACACACTCACACCCACACTCACACCCTGATCACACACACACTCACACCCTGATCACACACACACACACACACACTCACATCCACACTCACACCCTGATCTCACACACACACACACACTCACACCCACACTCACACCCTGATCACACACACACTCACACCCTGATCACACACACACACACACTCACACACACACACTCACACCCTGATCACACACACTCACACCCACACACACACCCTGATCACACACACACACTCACATCCACACTCACACCCTGATCACACCCACACTCACACCCTGATCACACACACTCACACCCACAAACACACCCTGATCACACACACACACACACTCACACCCACACTCACACCCTGATCACACACACACTCACACCCTGATCACACACACACACACACACTCACACCCACACTCACACCCTGATCACACACACTCACACCCACACACACCCTGATCACACCCACTCATACCCTGATCACACAAACACACACTCACACCCTGATCACACACACACTGATCACACCCACACTCACATCCTGATCACACACACTCACACCCACACTCACACCCTGATCACACCCACTCATACCCTGATCACACAAACACACACTCACACCGTGATCACACACATACTGATCACACACACACTCACACCCTGATCACACACACACACCGTGAACACATACACAAACACACACCCTGATCACACACACACACACCGTGAACACATACACAAACACACACCCTGATCACACACACACTCACACCCTGATCACACACACACACCGTGAACACATACACAAACACACACCCTGATCACACACACACTCACACCCTGATCATACACACTCACACCCGATCTCACCCACACTCACATCCTGATCACACACACACCCTGATCACACCTGCACCTTGAACACACCCACACTCTGTCGACACTGACATTCACGCTCTGCTCACACACATTCTCACCCTGACCACACTCACAGTCTTGTTTGTACGCACATATACACACAACAAGTGTGTGGCCATGCCCAGAAACACATTCTGCCCACAGTGACGATGTAGCCCACTCTACCACCTCCACGTACACCAGGTCTGTGCACTAAACTGTACACAGTACCCTCTTCCCTCTTGCTTCTGCATCCCTTTGGTACCAGAGGGTGGTGTAAATCTGTCAAACAGTGCACAGCACAGCCTGTACAAAACATACCCGAGATACCAGAGAATAGCTGATTGATGTATATATGACAATTAGCCCAATTATGGCCCAGGAGGATCCCAGGCTTTTCACAGACTGGTCTTTCCAGCAGAACAAACAAACAAATTTAATTAATGTCCTTTAAACATTGGCCCTCAATAATCAGTTGAATATTTTCCAGCAATTCCCAGTTGACCTTATTTCTCTGACAAGAGGATAGAAATGTTTATTGACATTGTGTGTTGCATTACCGTCGAGAGATTCCGGAGTGCAGAGCTCAGCACTCTAAAGACAGAATCACGTTCGCTGTTTGGTCACTTTGAGCTCACTGCCATGTTTACCATCCTCCGGCATAACAGACAGACAAACCCACGCAGCCCAAAGTTTCATTCACTAATGGTGTAGGTCACTTAGAGTCATAGAGACGTACAGCATGGAAACAGACCCTTCGGTCCAACTCACCCATGCCGAACAGATATCCTAACCTCATCTAGTCCCCTTTGCCAGCACTTGGCCCATATCCCTCTAAACCCTTCCTATTCATATATTCATCCAGATGCCTTTTAAGTGTTGTAATTGTACCACCCACCACCACTTCCTCTAGCAGTTCATTCCATACACGTGCAATGAAACAGTTGCCCCTTAGGTCACGGGCGGCATGGTGGCACAGTGGTTAGCACTGCTGCATCACAGCGCCAGAAATCCGGGTTCAATTCCCACCTCAGGTGACTCTCTGTGTGGAGTTTGCACATTCTCCCCGTGTCTGCGTGGGTTTGCTCCGGTTTCCTCCCACAGTCCAAAAATGTGCAGGTCAGGTGAATTGGCTGTGCTAAATTGCCCTTTGTGTTAGGCAAAGGGGTAAATGTAGGAGTATGGGTCTGGGTGGGATGCGGGTCGGTGTGGACTTGTTGGGCCGAAGGGCCTGTTTCCACACTGTAAGTAATCTAATCTAATCTAGGTCCCTTTTATATCTTTCCCCTCTCACCCTAAGCCTACCTAAAGGCCCAAATCAATGTTAATGGTCCTCTCTCACTCAAGTCTGCCTCCTGACCTCATTACAACCTTGGTCCAAACATGGACAAAAGAGCTGGACTCAAGGCATGAGGCAAGAGTGACAGCCCTTGAGATCAAGGCTGCATTTGACTGAGTATGGCATCAACGAGTCCTAGCAAAACTGGCATCACTAGTAATCGGGGAGGGTGTGGGCAACTCTCTAATGTAATATTGCCAAATATAAAAGAAGCTGATTGTGGTTGTTGGAGGTCAATCACGTCAGTCCTGAGACATCTCTGTCTGAGTTCTTCAGTATTCCTATTTTTCCTAATCAACCTGTTCAGTGATGTTATCATGCACCAGGTGGGACTTGAAACCCAGGTCTGCTGGCTCAGGGGTCTGGACAATACCATTGTCCCACAACAGCCCTTAGTTTCTCAGTATAATGTCCTCGGTCCAACCATTTTCAGCTGCATCATCAACGACCTTCTCTCTCTCATAAGATCAGAAATGGGGATGTTCACTGATGATTGCACAGTGTTCAGCACAGTGTTCAGCAACAACCATGACTCCTGTAGTTGTCGGTATCCAAATGCAGCAAGACGATTCAGGATGATAAGTGGCAAGTAAAATTGGCACCACAAAAATGCCAGGCAATGCCCGTCTCTGAGAGGAGAGAATCTAGCCATCGCCCATGACATTCAATGGTTTTACTGTCTCTGAACCCCGCGCCCCCATCAACATCCTGGGATTTGCCATTGACCAGGACATGAATTGGACTCACCATATAAACACAGTGACTACTATGGCAGGTCAGAGGCTAAGAATTCAATACTAACTTACCTTTTGATTCCCTAAGGCCTCTCTGCCATCTACAAGGCACAAGTTAGGAGTGTGATGGAATACTCTACATTTGCCTTGGTAGGTATAACTCACAAAGCTTGAGACCATCCAGGACAAAGCTTCCTACCTGACTGGAACATCATTCTCTACTTTAAGCATTCACTCCCTCTGCCACCAATGCTCAGTAACCACAGTGTGTATCATCTACAAGATGTGCTGCAGAAATTCACCAAAAATCCTTCAACAGGACATTCCAAACCTGTTAGCTCTATCTTCCAGAAGGATTAGAGTGGCAGATGTATAGGAGCCCCACAATACGCAAGTTCCCTTCCAAGTCACTCACCATCTGGACTTGGAAATATATAGCCATTCCTTCAGTGTCACTGGTCAAAATCCTGGAGCCTAAAGCCCCATTGACTGCAGTGGTTCAAGAAGGCAGCTCACCATCACCTTCTCAAGGACAACCAATGATGGACAATAAAGGCTGGCCCAGCCAACAATGCCCACATCCCAAGATCAACTGAACCAAAATATTCATTGGGTGTATTCCAAGTAACATTTCACTCAAGGTGTTTGTCTCCTCCTCTGTTGATATTCAATGACTTTACTGTCACCAATTCCTCCACTATGACACAATCCAGAATCTCTCAGGAAACAGACCATTCAGCCCAACAAGTTCATACCAACCCTCCGAAGAGTTTCCCACCCAGACCCATTCCTTATTACTCTACATTGCCCCTTGACAATGCACCTCACCGACACACTCCTGAACGCTATGATCAATTTAGCATGGCCAACTCCCCTTTGGACCATGGGAAGGAAACCCCACACAAACACGGGGAAGAATGTGCAATACTCCACACAGACAGTCAGCTGAGGGTGGCATTGAACCCAGGTCCCTGGCCCTGTGAGGCAGCAGTGCTAACCACATAGCCACGCTGCCGCCTTAAGTCCATTTGAATAGACTGTTTCTTCCATTGAATAGCATTCCCCAACCAGTTAGCTGAGGTTGGACTTCATTTTTATGAAATCAATTCTTTTGACATTACAACAGATCCCTGACTCCTAATCGTTGATACCGTGCACACTGTTTAAGGAAATACTTTCTGTTCTTTGTCACAATTAAAAATAAAATTCCTCTGGGGGTGTGAGTGTTGTTGGTGAGGCCATGAACATTGAGGGTCTGGAGTTCCCTTGTGCAGATGGTGCTGAGTTTTCTCAAGCGACTGTACTCCGTGTAGGTGTCTCGCTGAATAAGGAATTCTAGAATGTGACAGTGAATGGACATTATAAATGCCCAAGCGTGGATGGTGTGTAAATTGATGGGCCATTAAAATTTCATTTATTTTCCATGTGGTAGTGCTCAGGTGAACTTAGCAAGAACAATCCTGTGCCAAGGACGAATTCTTGGAAATGGAGTCAAACACTTGCCATTTATTAATGATTAAGAGTTGCACACTCATGACCGAATAAAGGATTCCTTTCCACAGAGAATACACATTAAACATCAAACAGAACCCTTCGAGTGCCTCCCACTGTATCTTCACAATCACTGCCTACACTTTCGCCATTTAAACTGTTGCTTCTACTACTCCATCAGTTGCTTCTCTCTCTCTCTCTCTCTCTCTCTCTCTGTACCCATCTCTATCAGGAGGTCTCAAAGAGTGCTGCATATGTTTGGGTTAACAGGAAAATCGAGTCTCCAGTTGTTGTGATAAAGTGAATCTGAATGTAAACAATGTGACCCAACCCAGAATCATTCCGCACACGGCCTCGGAACAGACACTTCAACAGCCTTTCCATTTTAGGCTTTATGTAAATACAGCAATTACCTAAAAATGGAATAAAACGCACAAGTCATTTTGAGCAAACTGGTTTCTCTCACTGTTCCTCCTTCACAAACAGGGCAGCTCAGTGGTTAGCACTGCTGCCTCACAGTGCCAAGGATCCAGGTTCGATTCCAGCTTTGGGTGGTTGTCTGTGTGGAGTTTGCACATCTTCTCTGTGTCTGTCTGGTTTTTCTCCTACAGTCCAAAGATGTTCAGGTTGGGTGGACAGGCCATGGGAAATGTAGGAGATCGGGTCTGGTTGGGATGCTCTTTAGGGGTTCAGTATAGACTCAAGAGGCTGAATGGCTTGTTTCCACACTATAGGAATTCTATGAAACTCCAACAGTGGGAGATGATGGAGCAGAAGATATTTATTTGAACTTTTAGGAATAGGAGTAGGCCTCAAACCTACTCCACCATTCAACACAATCTTGGTCTGAACACAATTTTTCTGCCTCATTCCCTATGACCTGCATGTCAAAACAAAAAGCTATCTAGTTCAAACTTGAATATATTCAACGGCCACACTCTCTGTTGAAGAGATTTTCCAAAGTACAGCAACCCTCTGAGAGAAGAAATTCATCCACAACTCTGTCTTAAATGCCAGACCAAAAGTTGTGTCCCATCATTTGACTCAGTGGTTAGCCCTGCTGCCTCACAGCAGCAGGGTCCCAGGTTTGATTCCCGCCTCAGGTGACTGTCTGTGTGGAATTTGCACATTCTCCCCGTGTCTGCGTGGGTTTCCTCTGGGTGCTTCGGTTTCTTCCCACAGTCCAAAGGTGTGCAGGTTAGGGTGAATTGGCCATGCTAAATTGCTGATAGTGTTCAGGGATGTGTAGGTTAGAGTGAATTGGCCATGCTAAATTGCCTGTAGTGTGCAGGTTAGGTGCTTTAGTCAGGGGTAAATGTAGAGTAATATGATAGGGTCTGGGTGGGTTATTCTTTGGAGGGTAGGTGTGGACTTGTTGGGCCAAATTTCCACACAGTAGGGGTTCAAGGATTCTAGACTCCTTTAAGAGCAAGTATTTTCTCGGCATTTACTCTGTCAAGCCCTCACAGAATCGCTTCCATTTTTCTAAACTCTGATGGGTATGGGCTAATCTGCTCAAGCTTTTTGATTAAGACAAAACTCAAGAATCAGTCTAGAGACCTTCTCTGAACTGTTTTCAATACCAGTATATCCCTGCTGAACTAAGACTATGTAGGATACTACAGATTTTGTCTCGCAGATACCCCATACACTTCCCTATTTTACACCCCTTTGTCTATCTAGTTCAGATCCATATTCCACTCAATTTCCTAATAACTTGGTGTACCTGCACACTAACATTTTATGGTTTGCGTACAAGGACACCAGATCCCTCTGTATCATTTGGCGACCTCTGACTATGTAAATATTATTCTGCCTTTTCCTTCGTCTTACCGAAATGGATAACCTCATAGTTTCCTGTGTATGCTCCATTTGTCAAATTTCTGCCCACTCACTTATCTATCGATATTCCTCCATTCCTGACAACTTGCTTGCCCACCCACCTTTGTACCATCAGCGAATGTTGCTACAATAGACTTAAGTCCCTTCGACAATGTTATTGATGTCTATCATAAATAGTGGGGTCCCAGCTCCGTCTCCTGCAAGAGGCAGCAGGCTCGAGTTGGTCAATCTGAGGGTAACGCAATTATCCAGCAAACGTATAGAACTGCTGCAGTCCTGGTCTGGACTATGTGAAATAACTCCACGAAAGCTGGTATCCTTTGCTTACACTGACCCAGCTACCTCAGAGCCAGTTCCTAGTGTGAGCAGAATCCCTGATGCTCCTGTTTCTATTTTTTTTTCTTTTTCTATCTTTTCTTTTTTTTTCTTTTTCTTTTTTTTCACCACCAGGAAAATAGGAAAACACCCAAGTGGCCTGTGACAAGCAGTGCCCTTCACATCAAAGGGCAATGCTAATCTGATTATATTTTTTTTTCTTTTTTAAAGGCTGCAATTGAAGAACAAAGCAGTTTCTGCCTAGTTTGGAACTGGGGACCTTTCGCGTGTGAGGCGAACGTGATGACCACTACAGTACAGAAGCAAGCTTGCTCCTGTTTCTATCTGTCAGCCAGAGCTCCCTGATTGGACCAGCCCCATTCAGAGAACTCGTATTCTATGAGGTGCACTTGGCTGACATCATTCCAATGACTATACTGTACAAAGTGCAGAGACTGCAGATGGTGCTGCAGATGACGTTGGAAAGATTGGCCTGGAAACTCTGGCAAGGAGGGTCTGAGGGTGCAGGAGAGCCAGTGGAGAGTGAGAGACAGCTCTCCAGCAGATAGCATTCACAGCTCAACCATGGCATCGCTGGCAGTGGAAAACAGTTTAAGGTCAGGAGCAAACTGACTAGCAAGGAAGTCAAATGGAACACTGGACTTTATTTCAAAGGAAATAGAATAAAAAAATGGATAAATCCAGCTAAAGATACACAAGGGCGCTAGTTAGACCACACCTAGAATATTCTGAACAGTTTTAGTCCGCTTATTGAAAGAATGACATACTGGCATTGGAGGTGGACCAGAAAAGGAGAACTAAGCTGATCCCAGGTGTGCAGGGATTTTCTCATAGATTGAGGAAGTTGAGCATGTCTGCATTGAAGTTTGGAATAATAACTGGTGACTTTACTGAAAGATACACAATTCTTAGGGGTCTTGCTAGGTGAGATGGGAAAAGTTGCTTCCCCACATGGGAGAGTTTTGAACCACGGTGTATCATCTCACAATAAGGGGTTGCCCAGTCAGGGGACAAATAAAGAGGAATATCGTCTCTCAAAAGGTTGTGAATCTGCGGAATTCTTTACCACAGACGGCTGTCAAGGCTGGGTCACTAAGTGTATTCAAAGCTGAGAGAGACAGATTTCTAATCAGGAAAGTTAGTAGAGGAGTTAGGGAATACCATACAGTCATAGAGATGTACAGCACGGAAACAGACCCTTTGGTCTAACTCGTATATGCTGACCAGATATCCCAACCCAAGCTAGCCCCACCTGCTAGCACTCGGCCCATATCCCTCCAAACCCTTCCTATTCATATACCCATCCAAATGCCTTTTAAATGCTGTAATTGTACCAGCCTCCACCACTTCCTCTGGCAGCTCATTCCATGCACATACCACCCTCTGCGTGAACAAGTTGCCCCTTAGGTCCCTTTTATATCTTTCCCCTCTCACCCTAAATCTATGCTCTCTACTTCTGGACTCCTCACCCCAGGGAAAAGACTTTGTCTAATCATCCTATCCATGCCCCTCATGATTTTATAAACCTCAATAAGGTCACCCCTCAGCCTTCCACACTCCAGGGAAAACAGCCCCAGCCTATTCAGCCTCTCCCAGTAGCTCAAATCCTCCAACCTGGCAACATCCTTGTAAACCTTTTCTGAACTCTTTCAAGTTTCGCAACATCCTTCCAAGAGGAAGGAGACCGGAATTGCACGCAATATTCCAACAGTGGCCTAACCAATGTCCTGTACAGCCGCAACATGACCTCCCAACTCCTATACTCAATGCTCTGACCAATAAAGGAAAGCATACCAAACGCCTTCTTCACTATCCTATCGACCTGCAGCTCCACTTACAAGGAGCTATGAGCCTGCACTCCAAGGTCTCTTTGTTCAGCAACAACCTTACCATTAAGTATATAAGTCCTGCTAAGATTTACTTTCCCAAAATGCAGCACCTCGTATTTATCTAAATTAAATTCCATCTGCCACTCCTCAGCCCATTTGATCAAGATCCTGTTTTAACCTGGAGTAACCTTCTTCGCTGTCCACTACACCTCCAATTTTGGTGTCATCTGCAAACTTACTAACTATACCTCTTATGCTCACATCCAAATCATTGATATAAATGATGAAAAGTAGTGGACCCAGCACTGAAGATCAGCCATGATCCCACTGAATGGCTGGGCAAATTTGATGGGCTGAATGGCCAACTTCTGTTCCCAAATCTTAAAAGCAGTGATCAGGGGAGGGGAGATTGGGAGGGGAGTAATCAAATTGGATGTCATTATGGGGGTAGGGTGTGTAAAAAGGAAGGGAGTGATCAGGTCAGGGGCTTGTTGGGAAGACGGGATGATCATGGCAGCAGAGTGTGATTGGGAGGTGGGTGGATTGGGAGGGGTTTGACTGCCGGGTGGTGATTGGGGATAGGTTGATTGGTGCATGGTGATCAGGAAGGCGGTGAACAGAAAGGGATCGGGACGGTATAAACAGGAATGCATGGTGATCAGGAGGAGGGAGGGGACATTGGGAGTGAATGGGAAGAGAATGATCAGTGAGAGTAATTAGTAGGAGGTGAACCGAGTGACTCGACAATCAGTGGAGTCTTTGGCAAGCAGGTTCCCAGAAGGAGGGGGTTAATCAGAAGGTGAAGAGTCATTGGAAGAGGAGAGGTAGATAAGCAGGGGGTAAACAGATGGAGGACAGAACATAGCACAGTCAATCTTGCAAACCAGCCTTCCTTCTACTGACTCCATCCACACTTCGTGCTGCCTTGGGAAGGCAGCCAACATCATCAATGACCTCCTCCCACCCCGGTTACACTCTCTTCCACCTTCTTCTGTTAAGTAGAAGATGTAAAAGTTTGAATACACGTATGAACAGGTTCAAGAACAGCTTCTTCCCTGCTGTTATCAGACTGTCGTACAGACCTCGCAAATGTTACTTCTGATCTCTCTCTTTGCATCTTGTAACACTGTGTTCTGCACTCTGTTATCCTGACTCACTGTGTATGGTACGGTCTGCCTGTTCAGCATGCAAGACAGAACATTCCATTGCATCTCAGGACGTGTGACAACAATCAATCGATCAATAATCGGAAGGAGGGGGTGCTGAGGGAGAAAGGGTATCAGGACGGGGGCGACTGGGAAAAGTGAGTGTCAGGAGGGAGAAGGGGGTAGTCAGGAGGTGATTGGACAAAGAAAGAACATTCTCGAAAAGTGAGATTGAAGTAGGAAGGGTCTGATCAATGGGCAGTCAGTGGTTTAATGACGGGGGAGGGGACACTCCTTTTCTGCCCAGATCCATATTCAAATCTATTTTAATGTAACGTTTTGGTGCTGTGATGGAGAAATCCGTTTGGATCCACTGCTTGGGGATCCAGTTCCCCTGAGAACAAATGTGATAACCTTCTCAGTTTCCTGCCCATATATCTGCTTCCAACTTTCCATACCTATTTAGCAGTCAAACTATGTATAATTATTTCAGTCTACAGAGATACAAAAAAATGCTTCCTTTAATTGCAATAAAGTGATTCACAAGTTAGTTTCTTTGTCTGTGTGTTTATTTGCATGTCTGTGTATTTCTGTACCTATGTGTGTGTCCGTCTGTGTGTTTCTGTATCTATTTGTGTGTCACTCTGTGTAACTTTGTCTTTGTGCATATGTCTGTCTATGCATATGTTTGTGTCTGTTTGTATTTATGTTTATGTATATGTCTATCAATGTGTGTGAGACTGCCAATGTGGGTATGTGCCTGCGTCTATGGGTATCTGTGTATGTGTGCATGTGTCTGTGTGTTTATTTGTGTGTATTGTGTCTATGTGTGTCTGTATCTGTTTATGTGTATTTTTGCATGTATCTGAGTTTGTGTGTGTCTGTGTCTCTGTGTGTGGTGTGTATTTGTGTGCATGTCTGTGTCTATGTGTATCTGTGTGTGTATGTCTTTGTGTGTGTCTGAGTTTGTATGTATCTGTGTCTATACTTGTGTTTGTGTAATTTTGTGTGCATCTGTGTTTGTGTATGCATGTGTGTGTATCTGTTTGTTTGTAATTTTGTATGTATTTGTGTATAGGTGTCTGTGTAACTGTGCTTGTGAGTGTGTTCTCTGTCTATGTGTGTCTGTATCTGTGTGTATCTGAGTTTGTGTATGTCTGTGTCTACATGTAATTTTGTGTGTATCTGTGTCTGTGTCTGTATCTGTATGTAATTTTATGTGCATGTGACTGTGTATAAATGTGTGTATCTGTGTTTGTGTGTGTCTATGCCTATGTGTTCGTATCTGTGTCTGTGTCTGTGTCAATTTGTCTGTGTGTGCGCGCATGTATATGTGCTATCGATCTGATGGAGTAGAGAGCATTTCCTGAAAGAATGAGCAGTGAATTCTTCACATTTTTCTACACTGGAAAGAATTTGGTTGCACTTGTTGATTCAGTTGTGTTGATTTTTATCAACTGGCGTTCTGCTCGGAAGGGTTCACACGATGAGGCGACTGTTCCTTCAGGTTCACTATAAAGGAAGCACACCTAATCCAGGCTGGGGTCGACAGGACCTCGCTGATGGACGACATCACACAGAAAGGGAGCAGGAACATGGCCGACGCAATTATTCCCCCATGAAGTAGCTGAGGCTGGACTTCAATGAAAGGGATTATAAATGTGACGCAGTCTGTTTCAGTAGCAAGGACAGGAAGGTCACTTATTACCCAAGAGCTGGAGGTTCAGCTGGAGGAGAGGATCAAAAGCAGTTCAGAGGCATCAAGCAGTGGGTCGCCAATTAGGGAAAGTTAATGGTCAAGTAAAGCCAATTAGAGGCAGACTGGATCTTGCCAATTCTCTGGAGGTAGCCCCTTGCTAACAGACTGGGAGGAGGTGTGTCAGGGCGGACCGAGAACTGGAAGGGGCACGGGGTGGACTGAGAACCGGAAGGTGGGTAGGGGCGGGCTGCCTTAGAGTGGTCGGAAGGTGGGAGGGACGGGGGCTTGCTGGGTCTGTATTGTCTGCACTTCTGTATGTAACAGTATTGTCTAATGTACAAATGTCATTGTCACTGTCGTATGTGGAACTGGGATTTGAGGTTTGTCCTCATCTCCCTGTAAAATGGTTGAACGGTAGGGTTTGGGGCCTAGCTTTGCTGCTCCTCTCCCTTGTAAAACTGCTGTCTCTTGTGTACAGCTGTAAATGTTTTTTGTAAACTGTTTTGTAATTTGTTTAATAAAATAAAAAAAAACAGACTGGGAGGAGGGAGTGGGGAGAGATGTCCAGTGCTCCAGACGGGTTTTGAGGCCTTCCCCACTTGCTTAGTAACAGCCGTAAGATGCCCCACAGGTCCCTCCTCCGGAAAGCTGGTCCATTATGGAATATTAGCTCTCCTCTGGGTGTTACTATTCTGAGCTACTTGCCAGTGCATGGCAACTGGAGAGCCTAGGAGTGCAACACTCTCAGTAAGTTGTCCTCACTTACCATCCACTATTGATAGGGCTGATCAATAAGGGCCATGGCTTTCACAGGCATGTAGATCTCAGCCAGCTACACTGCCCGGCAGCTGAGGCTGTCCCTGTAATGAAAAGTGTTGCAGGGGCCACTTGAAGTTTCCGTAATTAGCCAATTCATTGAACATCCCTGCCAGGTTATTCTGCCCTGAGCAGTCCCCTGTTTCAGCCCAACGCAAAATGGAAACCCTGGCTCCAGTGTGAACATTAGTGGTGGGCAAAAGGACTGACATCACAGCTTCTGCTTCAAAGGTCGGCTTTCCTGCTCCTCGGATGCTGCCTGACCGACTGTGCTTTTCCAGCACCACACTTTTTGTCCCAGATAAATCCAATTGGTAGCACGGACACAGAAACCATTGGAGACCATGTGAAGTAATTGGGCAGAAGTGGGTACAGCAGATGCTGGAGATCACAGTCAATATTAGAGTGGTGCTGGAAAAGCACAGCAGGTCAGGCAGCATCAGAGCCGCAGGAAAATCAAAGTTTCGGGCAAAAGCCACTCATCAGGAATGAGGCTGGAGTCTCGGGGGTGGAGAGATAAATGGGATGGGGGTGGGGCTGGGGGAAGGTAGCTGAGAGTGCAATAGGTGGATGGAGGTGGAGGTAAGGGTGGTAGGTCAGAGAGGAGGGTGGAGCGGACAAGTGGGAAGGAAATAGACAGGTGGGACAGGTCATGAGGGCAGTGCTGAGCTGGAAGGTTGGAGCTGGGGTAAGGTGGGGAGAGAGGAAATGAGGAAACTGATGAAGTCCACAATGATGCTGTGTGCACTAGTGGATGGAGGTGGGGTGAAGGTGCAAGTAAGTGACTGAACATGGGACTGTACCGGCTAAATAGAGAGAGACTGACTGGTCTCCCTTACCTATTTAAAGTTATAAACATTGGCATCTGACATGTGCTAGACTCTAAAGTCCCCCTATCCCAATGGCCCGTCTCTGATCCATGCACAGGACATTTTTGCTCTGCAATGCTACACCTCAGACGATACTGGAAACTTTCATTGTAATGCTGCAGCGAGGGCACTGTGTGTTCAGGGACACACAGCCCCCAGCTCAGGGTCTGCGCCAGGCTCTTCACTCTCTGTCACAGCCCTCACTCACTCTGAGCATCTCTGGATGCTCACAGCCTTGCATCACCTTCCTGTGCTTCACCCCCTCAGCCAGAGATACCGGGCTCTTGGTGCTGCTGGCTTGCTGTGCCCTTGGGTGCAGAGACAACATCTGGAAGCTTGTCCTGGTTATCAGGAGAGGACTCATCAAATGGAGGGATACAGCCTTCACTCGGGGGGGACCCTGGCATTGTAAGTCAAAGGCAGCCTCCATTACCAGTCCAGGGGCTTGGACTCCATCAGTCATCCTTTGAGGTGGTCAGCAAATCTCCTTCTCCGAACTGGTGAGGAGTTGAATGTCTATCATCTCGACTTTTTCAGCTGGGGGCTGTTCCCCCTCCCCCCCCCCCCCCCCCAGAATGAGACAGAGGCAGGTATTAACCGGGGATGAAAGTGAGTGGCATTGTTATTTCGGTAAAGTTGGCACAGATGCAGGGAAGCTGGTCTTTCAGAGGACGTCCATGCAGCTGTTCCAGGAACTGGGACATGGAAAGATGGAGTTCTAATCGGATGACAAAGTAGGGGCTGGGTAGGTAGTTAATGAGACAAGTTTGGTAAGAAATGGTAAGAGGTCTCGCACAGCCTCACAGCGAGAATCCCTTCCAAAACTTTATCGCAACTCTCGCTTAGCTAAAACAAAACTGTCTGATTACAGCCCAGGAGCTGCCATTCAGCCCAATGTGTCTTATATTAATGCTAGCCTTCTCCTGTTCTTCCCACTTCAATTCCCCCTCCCACTCTGCCAAGGATATGCAAGTCCTGAGCCTCCACCATTGCCAAATCCAAGCCACCCGATGCCTGGAGGAAGAACCCCTCCAACCACATGGCATCAATGTTGACTTCATCAGTATCCTCATCTCCCCCCACCCTCCATTCCCCCCCCCCACCTCCCCAATCCCAGATCCAACCTTCCAATCTGGCACTGCCCTCTTGAATGGTCCGAACAGTCCATCTTCCTTCCCGCTTATCCACTCCAACCTCCCCTCCGACCTATCAGAATCACCTCCCATCTGCATTTAGCAATCACCCTCCCAGCTACCTCACCCCCCACCCCACTCCCCTATTTATCTCTTAGCCCCCTTACCCCCCAACATTCCTGATGAAGAGCTTATGCCTGAAGCGTTGACTCTCCTGCTGCTCGGATGCTGCCTGATCTGCTGGGCTTTTCCAGGGCCACACTTTGCAACTCTACTTCATCTGATTCTTATTAAAACAGCCCCCTTTTCTTTCCCCCTCCATCGTATCTTCTTTGGTTTGCCTTTAACTGTATCCATTCACCTCAACTCCATGTGGAAGTAAAGTCCACATCCGCGTTTTTATTTATTTTTAAAATGTGTTTCTTTTTTCCCGGGGCATTTATAATGTATTCAGTTGTGTGGCAGTGTGCTCAGTGGCTTGAAATGTGGATAAACTGAGTCACCTTGTCAGAAAAACACCTTTGAGAATTCGTGACAGTGAACTACACATAACATATGAACAGTCCGTGTTCTTAGAAACACAAATTAGTTCATTATAAAGGCCTGATATTAAGAGAGGTCACTATCGTGTGTGTGTGTGTGTGTGTGTGTGTGTGTGTGTGTGTGTGTGTGTGTGTGATTAGAGTTGGCAACAAGTCAGCTTTTATTGCAGTCCAATAGCGATTAGATGTAAGGAGATTTCCAGCTTTAATTTAATACTCCAATGGAGCAGATTCCAGAGAGCTGGCTGTCCAATTGGACCACACAGTGATTCCCAATACAACGAGGTTCTGATGTTGGGAACAGCAATTAACACTTGGGGAGTATCAATTTCATTGCCCTTTGAAGACATCAATGAAAAAGTGCACAATTATAGGATCATAGAATAGTACTGAAAGAGACCATTCAGCCTTTCACTGCCCTGCAAGCTGTCTGCAAGAGTAACTTCAATATTCCCATGCTTCATCCGTTTCCCTGAAGCCCTGCAAATTTTTTCATCTTCAGATAATTATCTACTTCCCTTTCAGGGAATCAGTTTAGCTCAGTTGGCTGGATTGTTGGTTTATAGAGCAGTGTGATACCAACAGCGTGGGTTCAATTCCCATCACTGGTTTGAGGTTACCATGAAGGGCTCTCCTCCTCAACCTCTTCCCTTGCCTGAGGTCTGGTGGCCCTCAGGTTAAATCGCCACCAGTTGCTTCCATCTCTCGAATGGGAGAGCAGCCCTATGGTGTGGTAAGACTATGGTGATACAACATAACCCATGGCTGAATTCCCGTCCACCACAGTCTCAGGCTATTTACTTAGAAGTGGCACAGTGCTAATGTCACAGGTCGAGTTATTCTGTAGGCCCTGGGGGTCCTGATTTCAAATTCCATGACAGCAGTTGACATAGTGGCTGTGAAACTATTATTGATTGTTGGAAAAACCTATTGTGCTCAGTAATGTCCTACCTACATCGGACTCCAGATCCACAAAAATAGCCAAGCGAGCCAAGGGCAATTCGTGTCGGGCATTTGACGATGCGTGATTTTCCACACTCCCTCCATTATCTTTTGTTTCTTTGCCAATTTCTTTAAATCAGTGATTCCTACTTGAGATTCCCAACAGCAGGAACAGTTAATCCCTACCTACTCTGTCCAGGTACCTCATGATTTTGAACACCTCGAGCAAATCTTCTCTCAACCTCCTGTTCTCCAAGAAGAGCAACTCTAACTTCTCCAATCTCTCCTTGTAACTGAATCCTTGAAATGATTATTGCATTTCCTTTTTCTCTGCAGCCTCTCCAATGTCTTTTCAAAAGTGTAATGTACAGAGTTGGCCACCATGTAAAGAGTTAACTGTAGCACTACTTTAACTACAGCTACTGAACTCACATTGGACTGAGGCCTGATGGCTCAAGGTACGAGCAGAGTCCTATTCTATCAAGCTTCTGTTAATAAAGGTAGAGTCACCATATCCCGAGAGGAACATAGGGCTGTCCTCCCATTAAAGAGAGATGACTGATAGTGGCTTAACCTGTGGGTCACCATGCGTCAAGCAAGGGGAGATGTTGAGAAGGAGAATCCTTTGTGATAACCTCAGCTGATGTGGGAATTGAAACCACACCGTTGGCACCATTCTGTAATTGTAAACTAGCCATTCAGCCAACTGAGCTAACTGACCACATGTACCTGCAGAGAGCGAGCTAATGGTTAATAACTGTTAATAGGGTCAGCCATATTGTTGCAGATCTGGAGTCCCATCTAGGCCGGACATGAAGATTTTCTTCTCTCAAGGATATTATTGATTAGTCTTGTGGTCAACTCTCGTCTGCCCCTACCTCCTCAAAGCTGCTAACAATATCCTAACACATAATGCTCGAGCTGAGGCAGTGTTTACTAAACATTCTACATTCCCTGTGCTTCGACTGGTGAGGCACATGATCCTGTATTCAATGATTCGGCTGCATATATCCTGGCAAAGTCTGCTCCTGCACCCCCATTATAATGTACATTTAATTCATAATGTCTCTCCTCAAATAGAACCCTTGCTTTCAGGGAGCCCATGCTCAGAGACAGCTTCTCTGCACCCAATCAGAGCCAAGTTAATCCCATGCCCTGGAGAGAAGACTCATCGAGAACCTGTTCCTCCAATCAATATCTGCCTCTCTCTGTCACGCACTTCAATGATGCTCTCCAGAGTGAAAGTGGTCACAGCAGAAGAGAGATTGGAAGGACTGGAACAGGTTTGATCACAGGGATGAGTGGAGTCGGCAGACTGGATCAGGACCGCAGATCTGACCTCTTGGTTGTGCATTGCATAGTTCCATCCATCACATACTGCTTCCTCAGCTTGGCATGCATGTAGCCCTGATCTGTAGCTTCACCAAACTGACACTTCAGTTTGAGATACGGCTCGTGCAGCCCCTGGCAATGCCCTCCTGCACTCTTCATTGAACTACAGAATCCAAGATGGAGGATGTGAAAAATTTCTGGCTGTAACAGCTGCTCCTTTATTTTGAGGTATTTTAGGTGTTGGAAGTGATTCCCACGAATTCCAGGAGCAGCAATTAATGTTTTGTATGCTGTTGCGTTGTTTTGGAACTCTGGAGAAAGAAAAGTTTACAAAATCATGAGGGGCATGGATAGGATAAATAAACAAAGTCTTTTCCCTGGGGTGGGAGAGTCCAGAACTAGAGGGCATAGGTTTAGGGTGAGAGGGGAAAGATATAAAAGGGGCAACTTATTCACACAGAAGGTGGTACATGTATGGAATGAGCTGCCAGAGGAAGTGGTGGAGGCTGGTACAATTACAACATTTAAAAGCCATCTGGATGGGTATATTGATAGGAAGGGTTTGGAGGGATATGGGCCAGGCTGGCAGGTGGGACTAGATTGGGTTGGGATATCTGGTCAGCATGGACGAGTTGGACTGAAGGGTCTGTTTCCGTGCTGTACATCTCTATGACTCTACGATCCCTTGACTTGATGGTAATGGTGGATTGGGGGCATGCTGGGTCGTGGGTAGGTGAGTCCAAAACTAGGGGGCATAGGTTGAAGGTGAGAGGGGGAAGATTTAAAAGAGACTTAAGGGGCAACTTTATCATACAGTAGGTGGTGCGTGTATGGAATGAGCTGCCAGAGGAAGTGGTGGAGGCTGGTACAATTACAACAATTAAAAGGCATCTCGTTCAATAGGAAGGGTTTAGAAGGATATGAGCCAAATGCTGGCAAATGGGACTAGATTAATTTAGAATATCTGGTCAGCATTGATGAGTTGGACCGAAGGGTCTGTTTCCGTGCTGTGCATCTCTATGACTCTCAGTCAGAACTCAGTTGAAATATATTGCTATTGACTGAGACAGAGGAATCGGTTTCAGTTCACCAAACAATACTTCAGTTCAAGTGGCACCATTTTGAATACTGTGTCTCCGCTGCCTCAGTCAACTTAAATGATCTAATAGCAATGCCAGGCTGCAAAAGATGTCCTGACTGGGTTAGGTTTATTTTGATAAGTCCTTTTTTTCAGGATGACTCAGATTTTCCAGAACGAGACAAGGCTTCATGACAGCATTCTAAGATAAGAAGGAGGCGTTTCAGTGAAAGCTACATTGTGATGGCAAGTTTAGAAAGAGCCAGAGTTAGTGTCCTTTTAACCCCATACCATAGGATTTTGGCAAGGTGACTCCCTATTATTTATTTACGTACTTCTCAAACTCTCTGGCATACAAACAAATTGGGTTGATTACTAATCACATCTGCCAAGCAACTTGATCAGAGGCTCTAAGTAGTTCTGCTGACTGCTCGTTCTTAACATTTGCTTTATATATCTGTCGAGTGGCTCAGAGACAGCCTCATAACCAGGAGCTGCCATTGCAAGGAACTGACTCGAAAAGCTCCTGTTCAAATTATTGCACCCTTGAGAGCCTCATACATGGACCAAGTACGTACCAAGCAGGATCCCGTATCCATTCCCTCTGCACAGGATGGAAACTTGTTTGTAATCCATGGAGATTGCCTCAGTTAATATAAAACTTGATATGTCGATGTAGTCCTATGTCAGGACTAGCTCACAGGGAAAGTCAAACAGCTTTAAAGCACTTGAGAAATGCATTAAGCATAGATAGGAACTGCCAACAACATTGATACAATGATTACAGTCCATTGGCCTCTGTGCTATATATGTTACACACCTTTGTGTCCATCAGCCATACAGTGGATACAGTGAATTTTCAAAAACATTGATGACTATATTCAATGATGGGGTACAGAGGGTCCAATCCCTGGATGCATCAATTCCCAACCAGGCCAGTTGGTGAGACAGAAAATGAGGCTGGATAGGCTGGGATTTTTTTTTCCCTGGAGTGTGGGAGGCTGAGGTGTGACCTGCATAGGTAGGATGAAGAGCATAAAGGTCTTTTCCCTAGGATAGGGGAATTCAGAACTGAAAGGCATAGTTTTAAGATGTGCAAGTGCCAGTGTTGGACTGGGGTGGACAAAGTCAGAAGTCACACGATACCAGGTTATAGTCCCAACAGGTTGGTTTGAAATCACAAGTTTTCGGAGAGCTGCCCCCTTCATCCAGTTCACCTGACGAAGGAGCATTGCTCCGAGAGCTTGTGATTTCGAAGCAAAGACCTATTGGATTATAATCTGGTGTTGTGTGACTTTTGACTTAGTTTTAAGGTGAGAGGGCAAGATCTTAAAGGGTCCTGTGGGGCAACGTTTTCACACAGACGGTGGTGCATATATTGAATGAACTGCCAGGGGAAGTAGTAGAGACGAGTACAATTTCAACATTTAAAAGTCATTTGGACAGGGTACAGGGGGAGGAAAGATTGAGAGGGTAATGGATCAAATGCAGGCAAATGGGACTAGTTCAGATTAGGATACCTGATCAGCATGGACGAGTTGGGCCGAAGGGTCCGTTTCTGTGTTGTGCGACTCTATGACTCTATCTTTCCTAATGGATAGAGTCTATTAACTACTCAGTCTTACAGCTGCTTCCACACGCCAGCTCCTCCATGTTGCCCCTTTATAAAACAAAATCCTTTGATCAGCCTGTTGGGGTGTGTTGTGATACATGTCTGTGGCCAGCACACTGTGGGCAGGGGGACTTAAACCTGGTCCTTCTTGCCGAGAAATAGAAATACAAATGTCATGCCACAAGACCATCTACTCCCCATTTATATCTGCCCAGTCAATCAGCTAATCAATTAGAACCTCAGAAACCCACTTAACTACAAGCAAATGCTGCATTAACGGGGCACAAAGGGTTTACTTCGACCTAATGGCACCCAGCATTCACAGCGTAGCCTCGGGCACAGGTAGTTCAGTCTGTACACCACTCCTGCCCCACCTCTCTGTCCCTGCAGCGTGGACATGTCAGGCTTTATTTCACCCCATACTGGGGCACAAGAGAGCTCAAGCTGTACTTGCCTGGGACACAGAGGTTTCAGTCTTTACCTTCCCAGTACAAATATCCCCAACCACCTCCCCCTAACTGGGGCAGACAGAATTCGGAACTCTCCCCTAGAGCACAGACAGTTCAGTTGTAACCTCCCTCCCCACCCCCATCCAGACGGTCTAGTTTGTACCCACACAGCTCCGTCCCCAGGCAGAGCGAGTCTAAACTGTATTCCAGGCTGACCAGTGAGAGTTGTACTTTGGGGTAGTGGGCTGTAATCTAATAAGCCTCAGGATAGAGTGGGCACACTCTGTACCTTAAGGATGTAGGGTAATCAGTCTGTACCCTCACGCCAGCGGGTTCAGTCTATATCCTTAGGGTAGGTAGTCAGGTTGTCTGTAGATGAGTGAATCCTTAAAGAAGCACTAGGACTTAATAAGGAGAAGGTGGTAGGTAATGAGATTGGGGTCTGGGAGGGGATGAAGAGGTTGTGAGGGGGGGTCATTACAGGGATTGAGTTTCAAAGTGAGGGGGTTACTGAGATTGGGGACTAAAAGCTGGGGGTTAGTGAGTTTGGATCTTGGAGGGAGTGGGTCAGTGGGATTGGGTTTTAATGGGGGGGTTCAAATTGGTGTTTCAAAGGGAATTAGTGAAATTGGGCTCTAAGGGGAAGGAGTTAGATAAAAGATTAGGGATTTGGAGGGGGAGGTTTACACAATTGGCATCTAATAGGAAGGGTGCCAGTGAAATTGGGTGGTGGGATGGTCAGTGAGATTGGAGGGAGGGGACTAGTGAGATTGGAATGGGGGGGCGGTTGGTGGCACTGGGATCTAAAGTGAAGAGCTTGATGAGATTGGGCAGTGGGCAGAAGGATGGTCAGTGAGATTGGGGTCTCAGAGGGAGAGGGCAGTGAGATTGGGATTTCGGTGGGAGGTTTGGAGGCAATGGGATCTAAAGTGAGGGGCTTGGTGAGATTGGGGTGTGGGTGGAAGGGTGGTCAGTGAGATTGGTGTGTGGAGGGACGAATGAGGTTGGGGTCTTGGATGGAGGGGTTGAGATACATTGGTGCCTAAAGTGAGGGGAGGAGTAACAAGACTGGGGTGTGGGGCGGGGGGGAGATTTAGTGAGATTGAGGTCGGGGGGTGTTAGTGGAGAATGGGGTTGCGGGGTGGTCGCGGGCTGGAGAGTTGGTCGGTCAGGACCCCCCCTCCCCCCACCAACACTGAGGAGTCAGGTCCAGCTGATGTGGCGACTCTGGAACGGAGCCGCCGGCTTCGGGAAGCTGGTGTTTTTTAAGGCGGGAGGACTGGAAATAGTGCTGACGGGAAGAGGGTGTCTACAGCAACTCCCCATATACGGTGATGCTACCAGTCAAATGTCCCCCAGCAACGAATCAACGGGCTGATGCAGGAAGAAGATTGGCCATAGGATAGGGGCAAGCTTTGACCGCTTCCAAAAAAGTATTAAATGTCTTAAGGAATTCACTCTGCCCCTGAGAAGGACATATTTCTGAGGCTGGGGGTAGGATCCCGTGCAGTTCAGCTCAGCTCCTGAATCAGCTTCGTCTCTCTCTCTCTCCCTCCAGGCTTCCTGCACACCCTCTCCCTCTTTTTTCCAAAATTATTTACAAGTACATTTTAGTGCCTTTCTAAACAAAGCTCACCACCACCAGCAGCAGCCATGGACGCCATTAAGAAAAAGATGCAGATGCTAAAGCTGGACAAGGAAAATGCCTTGGACCGAGCTGAACAAGCCGAAGCGGACAAGAAGGCAGCGGAGGACAGGAGCAAGCAGGTTAGCGACTGCGCGGAGGGTTCAAATCCCAGCCCTGACCTTACAGTGTGGATCTGAAAACCTACCCTGAAAGGGGGCAACTCCAGTATCTGCAGCCCAATCCCCAGATGTTTATAAACAAGGGATTAAAAAAGACTGCAAAGTATGCAAAAAGAAAATCGCCTCGATGGTTAACCTGCAGCAATGTCGACTGTAAAATGTGCTGTGTTAACCCGCAGATAAACTGCAGCACTGTAGACAGAAATGTGCAATAGTTAACGCTTAAATGGTTAAAATGCAGCATTGTAGACTGTAAAATGTGCTAAGTTAACCCGCAGATAAACTGCAGCACTGTAGACTGAAATGTGCAAAAGTTAACGCTTAAATGGTTAAAATGCAGCATTGTAGACTGTAAAATGTGCTAAGTTAACGTGTAGATGGTTAAAATGCAGCTTTGTAGAGCGTAAAATGTGCAAACTTAACGCGCAGATGATTAAAATGCGAGTCTTTTTTAAAAAAAACTTACGGATTTGTCGAAAAAGCATGCTGTTGTCCGATTGTATCCAGCTTTGCATTAATTTGTTGTGGGGAAGTTTGGGGCTAATTTGGACCACGGCTTTGTTTGATGGCTCTCTGATGAATTGTCTGTATAGTTTGAGGATGATGCTTTACAACTAGAGAAGAAGTTGCGAACCGTGGAGGATGAGAGGGATAAGTTTGTAGAAGATTTCAACAAGGCGGAAGAACGGCAGCTGCTGGCGGAAGAGAATGCCACTAAGGTATTGGTGCGAGGTGAATGAACGTCTCTTGTAACCTCTTTCTGCTTTTTTTCTCTCTCTCTCCTCTCTCTCTCTGTGTCTGTTTCTGTCTCTCTCTCACACACACACACACACAAACGCACGCATGGCTCCACTTTCCACCGACCACGCCGCTTCTCTCTCTGTGTCCCTGTGCTGTCTGTCATCTCGCTGCTGCTCCCACACACACAACAACAAAACAAAAACAACAAAAACACCGGGCAGCTGGAGGATGAGCTGGTGGCCTTACAGAAGAAACTGAAGGGGACTGAGGATGAACTTGACAAATATTCCGAAGCTCTGAAAGATGCACAGGAGAAGTTGGAACTGGCTGAAAAGAAAGCCACAGATGTGAGTATCAGACACAGCTTTTCAATCTGTGGAAAATACACTTTTTTCCCCCTCTCTTTATTTCCTATCTTCCTCATCTTGCATGACAAGCCTCACCCCACCCCTCACTGATTCTAGTGATCCATTTATATTCTGTTTCACTCAATTCCTCTCCCCAAATGCTTCGACAGACAGCTGGATGCCAAGACGACATTAATAATATCCCTTGTAGGTTTAAGTCAAGATTAGGTGGTGTGTATGTCCTGAGTAGGTATCTGGGTGTATTTATAGCTCAGTGCTTTATATGGCATGGATATGCACTGGCTTAAGGGAGCTGTCCCTGGGGGGGAGAGGCACGTATTTGTCCCCTTGTCAAACAAGGCTGTTTAACAAAAAGGGAAATCCACTCGTAACTCAATCTCAGGGATTATTAGGAGCAAAAAAATCTGATTGAGAGATCCCATCAAACGCTCCCATTAAAGCGCCCTACAACCAGCGGATCCAATTGACAGGAACCCAAATCCACTCGCTCCCTCCCGCCCCAATCTATTTGTAATGCGTTCGTAAAGGATATTCCTTAAAAGGAAAAGTATGCGGAGTATTCCGAATAGCATTTATATCCCTGGCATTTTGGAGAGCCAATAACCCCGGCTGCTTCAGATAACCACAGTATTAACATTGCCAAGTTCCATCACCCCTGGGAGCTGTATTAACAAGCGCCACGTGTAAATCCCGCTCCCAGTTCTGAGCTATTTACACTTTATTGTGATGCCTCATAGAACGGGTAACAACATCCCAGACTCCGGTTACTTTGTCGACCTCCAGGACGGGCTGCCTCCCCAGTCCGGTCTATTTCAAATCAATCCTCTGTTTTTTTTTGTTTGTTAAGATTTTACAGGATCTTTTCCAGCTCTGTGTGATTGTCACTTCTGGAACATTCTCCCAATCATATTTTCAATTTGCTATCATTCAAAAAAAAGGGGAGTTCTATGACTCGCCTACTGTCCAATGTGTTAAAGCCCTGAGGCTGTCGGAGCTAGGGAGAAGATTCCCTCAAATAAGTTGGGTTTTTTTGGTGAATATCTACAGAAGATAGTTTGTTGCTAACAGCTTCTGGATTATGACAGTTATTCAACGATACAGTCATCAAACTAAGAGGTGAAAAGAATGATGTTTTTCCTTGCTGTACCTTCACTGATGATGCTGACTTCTCTGGTGTTAGATTTAACTCCCCCCTGGGTTAGTGGGCTCAAACCTTCAGTCTAATTTCTCATGTTTGAATCCTGACACTGGGTAGCGATGGGCAAGAACACTTTGGAAATGTGTTGCTGGTTAAAGCACAGCAGGTTAGGCAGCATCCAAGGAATAGGAAATTCGACGTTTCGGGCATAAGCCCTTCATCAGGAATTTCCTATTCCTTGGATGCTGCCTAACCTGCTGCGCTTTAACCAGCAACACATTTTCAGCTCTGATCTCCAGCATCTGCAGACCTCACTTTTTACCCGAAGGACACTTTGGCACCCAGTAGCCAAGACCCCTCTAATCCTGAGCAAGAGTGTGCCAATGTGCACTGATCCAGGACAGGGGAAGACGTTCATAGGTACCAATTGGGACTTCGAACAGTGGCTGACCTCTCCCTTCGCGATCCAGCTGGACTGAGAACACTGCCTTACGCCCAGACCACTTACTGACCCCAGGCCTCCCTGTGTTGTATGGTACAGTGACTCACTGAGTCGTACGGAAGTTAGTGGAATCAGTTTAATGGGTTGGATTCGCTCAACATTCAGTATTAGTTGTGGAATTCTGATTGTCAGGGAGCAGGGACTCCTGGGGGAGAAAACAGTCTGATCTCAGTTGCTCCTGGACAGACAAAGCACAATCTGATCCTAGGGGCTACAGCACAGAGAGAGAGAGAGCATGGTGTATTCCCAGGGACTATAGGAGAGGGAGAGAGAGAGAGCATGGTGTATTCCCAGGGGCTATAGGAGAGGGAGAGAGAGAGGGAGAGAGAGAGCATAGTGTATTCCCAGGGGCTATAGGAGAGGGAGAGAGAGAGAGAGAGAGCATGGTGTATTTCCAGGGGCTATAGGAGAGGGAGAGAGAGAGAGAGAATGGTGTATTCCCAGGGGCTATAGGAGAGGGAGGGAGAGAGAGAGAGAGAGAGAGAGAGAGAGAGAGCATGGTGTATTCCCAGGGACTATAGGAGAGAGAGAGAGAGAGAGCATGGTGTATTCCCAGGGACTATAGGGGAGAGAGAGAGAGAGAGAGAGAGAGCATGGTGTATTCCCAGGGGCTATAGGAGAGAGAGAGAGAGAGCATGGTGTATTCCCAGGGACTATAGGAGAGGGAGAGAGAGAGAGAGCATGGTGTATTCCCAGGGGCTATAGGAGAGAGAGAGAGATAGAGAGAAAGGGAGCTTGGTGTATTCCCAGGGGCTATAGGACAGAGAGAAAGAGAGAGAGAGATAGAGAGAAAGGGAGCTTGGTGTATTCCCAGGGGCTATAGGACAGAGAGAAAGAGAGAGAGAGAGAGAGAGAAAGGTGTATTACTGGAGATATATTCAGAGAAAGAGAGAGAGTGAATGGTGTATTCCCACAGGGGCTATAGGACAGAGAGAGAGAGCTTGGTGTATTCCCAGGGGCTATAGGGCAGAGAGAGAGAGAGAAAGATGTATTCCCAGGGGATATATTCAGAGAGAGAGAGAACATGGTGTATTTCCAAGGGCTGTAAGACAGAGAGAGAGAGAGAGAAAGCACAATGTACACCCCAGAGCTATGAGACAGATAAAGCTCAGTCTAATGTTAGAGGCTACTGTACAGAGAGTGCAGAATCCAATCTTACCTCAGAAATTACTGGACCAAGTGAGCACAGTCTGATCACATGACCAGTACACTGAATGAGTACAATCTGATCCATGGTGCTTAGGCATGATACCACATAGTTTGATCTCAGGGGTTCCAGCACAGAGAGTTCAGTTTGATCCCATGAGCCCGTGGGCAGAGAGAGTATAGTCTGATCTGATCCCAAGGGTTGTTGGACTGAAACAGCACAGTCTGATCCCAGAGGCCCCAAAACAGAGAGAGAGAGTCATTGCCCTTTGATTATTCCCTCCTCCTGTGGCTGTGGAAAAATAACTGAGCATCAGGGCTCTGATCCAGTGGGTCAGCCTTTCTTGGGCAGCTCATACCAGCTGTTACCAAGCACTGGTCAGAAACCAGTGCATCCTATTCTGGTGTTAACCATAACCAGTATCGCAGAAAGCTGTTAAGTGAGGTGAGTGAACATGAGGATAACCAGGAGTGACAGTCCTGGCTGATTCCACCCTCACCACAACTCCTCACACCACCTACCCTCCTCCCTCTCCCTAACCCAGCCCGAAACCATCTCATACCCATCCAAACCCATTCCCACTTATCATAGGGTCATACAGCATGGAAACAGACCCTTCAGTCCAACCAGCCCATGCCGAACTTGATCCCAAACTAAGCTAGTCTTACCTACCTGCTCCTGGCCCATATTCCTATTCTTATTCATGGACTTATCCAAATATCTTTTAAATGTTGTAACTTTACCTGCATCCACTACTTCCTCAGGAAGTTCATTCCATATGTGAACTACCCTCTGTTAAAAAAAAATGCCCCATGTGTCTTTTTAAAATCACTCTCCTCTCACCTTAAAAATGTACTCTTGGAATTCTCCAATCCAGGGAAGAGGTACCAATCATTAACCCGATCTGTACCCCTCATGATTTAAAAAATCTTTATAAGGTCACCCCTCAACCTCCTACATTCCAGTGAAAAAGTCCCTTTCTATGTAACTCAAACCTTCCATACCTAGCAACATCCTGGCAAATCTCTTCCAAACCCACTTAATAATATCCTTCCTATAACAGGGCTGGGAACGCTGACTGTCATTGTACCTCAACGCTGTACAGTCCATTTATGCAGATTTTTGTGAATGTTTGTGCTTGTCAAAGTGCCAGCTACCAGTGCTGTGGATGAAGGATGCCTGACATGGTGGGCACTCAATGCCAACTCTCAGCACGATGCAGGCACAGACCCCATGAAAAGTAACTCTCGTACTCTGAAAGAAAGAATCTGTTTCCCAAATCACTGTTCACAACCACAGGGCCTTCCATTTGAGAAGCACTTCTGAAACACGGGGGGAAAAAAAATCAGGAATAGCTGGAGAAACTCAGCATGTCTGGCAGCATCTGTGGAGAGAGAAAACAGAGTTTACATTTCGAGTGACCCTTCTGAAACTTTGTCATTGTTGCAATTGGGAACAATGGCAGACAATTTACACACAACAAGCCCCCACACCTAGCAATGTAATAATGATCAGATAATCTGTTTTTGTGATGGTTAAGGGATCGATATTGGCCAGCTGTACTTCCGAATGGGGCAATGGAACCTTTTATGTCCACTCGAGAACAGGCTGGATTTAACGTCCCATTTGAAACAGTACTTCTAATAATGTAGTACTTACTCTGAGCCACAATGAAAATACTGGTCTAGATTTTGTGTCGGAGAGTGAACTTACACTCAGGACTGTGTGCATTTCGTGCAGTAGCCAATCTAAACCAGATTACCAACCAAACATTAATCTGTGCTAAATTTTGTTGCATTTATAATCACAGAATTGGGAGAGTGCAGAAGGAGGCCATTTGTCCCATCATGCCTGCACTGATTTCCTCAGCATTTTAGCTTAATACAAAATCCTGCCCTTTCCGCTTAACTCTGTGCATTGTTTTACTTAAATAATCTTCCAAAGCTCTCTTGAATGCCTCATTTGAACACTTCAAGACAGCGCATTGCAGACTCTAACTATTCATTATTGAAAAATGAAATGACAGTGCAATGTAAAGACAGGATACATTGACTCCCCCAGTCTACATTAAACTGCCCTTATTGCAGAGTTTATTAAATTATATCCATACATAGGATTTAATGGTAAATCACTGACATACCTCCATTTCCATAGCATGATTTTATTGGGATGTGGCTGTTGCTGGTAATGCCAACATTTGTTGCCCATCCTAATTGCCTATGAAGTGACTAACTGAAAAGTCGGTTTAAGAGCCAGCCACATTGTTATGGTTCTGTAGTAAACCAGACCAAGTCATAGAGTCATAGAGATGTACAGCATCAGTCTAACTCGCCCATGCCAACCAGATATCCCAACCTAATCTAGGCTCATTTGCCAGCACTTGGCCCATATCCCTCTAAACCCATCCTATTCATATACCCATAAGTGGCAGCTATCCTTCCTGAAATTTGTGACAATTAATAATTATGTGGCTACTACTAGAGACAATGCTTTATGGATACTTCCAAATCAACCTGTTTATTATTATGCTATTATACATCAATGGAGCAGATGATCCTTGAACCCAGGCTTCCTCAGCTAGAGTCAGGACATTTCCAGTGTAACACTAGAGCCCCAATAAGATTAGCTTTATTTCCCAGATTTATTAATTGAACTTAAATTCTACCAGCTGGTGTGGTGGGATTTAAACCTGTCTCCAGAATTTTGGATTGAGTCTAGATTCTATGTGAAAGTGAGGATTGCAGGAGCTGGAGATTAGAGTGGAGAGTGGGGGTGCCAATCCTGTGGCATTACTCTGGAATAGTCTACATTAGCTCAAGCTGCAGGTTTGAGGTGAATTTTTAATTTTTTTCTCTGTTTCATTACCCCCACACTCCCAACTATCTGCGGTAGTGCTTATTTTTCCCCCGCACCCATGTTGTGTGTGTGCAGGTTTGAGACAGTGAAAGACACAAAGTGCACGAATCTTTATTCAATTTCCACCACCAGGAAGAAAAGAAACACCCGAGTGGCCAGTGAGATTTTTTTTTAAATTGATTCATCGGACATGAGTATCGCTGACTGGGTCAATACTTATTGACTATCATTAGTTGCCTGAGAGAAGGAGGAACAAATCTGCCTTCTTAAACCACTGCAGTCCATTTGGTATAAGTAGCCCCCAATGCAGTTAGTGAGTTTCAGATTATAAAATTATTTCTTACAAATAAAGCGGATATCCATCTCTGCTGAAGAATGGAAAAATAACAGATTTCCTTGTGATTATTACACCGGTTTTGTGAGATTTCGCTGCCGACATTTCGACCTTAACCGTACTTCAGGATATCAAAAGCCCGGAAATGCCCTGTACCTGAAATTTCATGCCTTTTTTCAATTTTTAAGTAAATGACTTGAGTGGTGCAGGATTCGTTTATGAAATATTGAATTCGGCACTTGGGTGATGCATCATTACATCTACAGGATTTTAGAGACCTGTTCTCCAGTAAACACCCGTTTAAGATCTTCCGCAGGGTTTATTATAGTGCTCTTGTGGTGTTTGAATTTGATCTAATTCCAAATCCTCTAATCCTGTAGGTGGCGCGTTCCTGGTGTGAAACACCTTGGAATGTGAAATCGACCGGAATGTCACTTTCGAGGTGTGGCGTCTGCGACCAAATATTTATTTTTTTTTAAAAAAAAAGAAATTGCACCAAAAATATTGACTTCCAAATGCAAACACCCGGAAAGCTGAGAATTTGAACTTGCATTTTTTAAAAATTCCAACAATTCCCCCCCTCCCCCCAGCTTCCTGGTGGGAAGGAGAGGGTTAAAAACTAGGCTACTTCCGGTGCTAAGTGCATTCGAAACCGGGAGAGTGGAGATTTTTTTTAAAAGGGATCTATTCCCCCGGTTCCTTTTGATTTTTTTCCCCCCAAAAAATCTTTCCCCTCCACCTTTTTTTTCAATAGAAGTGGGAGGAGAAGTGAAAGGTGTTGGTGTAGCGGGGGAGGGAAAGTAAAGCAGATTAGGATGGCCTGTGCGATGTCGGTGGATGCAGTCAGGAGGAAGATTAAAAGCTTACAGGACCAGGCAGATGTGGCGGAAGATAAAGCAGAGAGGCTGCAGAGAGAAGTGGACGAGGAGCGAAAGTGCCGTGAGCAAGTGAGAACGAATACAATTGAGGGAGGGGGGGGGGGAATTGTGGGCATTGAGATCCAGGCGATGGCAACTGTGTAACCTTGGGCTGCAACAGTGTAACCCTCAACAGGAAACACTGTAACCCTGGGCTGCCACAGTGTAACCCTCAGCGGGCAACACTGTAACCCTGGGCTGCCACAGTGTAACCCTCAGCGGGCAACACTGTAACCCTGGGCTGCCACAGTGTAACCCTCAGCGGGCAACACTGTAACCCTGGGCTGCCACAGTGTAACCCTCAGGCAGGAGGTGGCTGTGCTGGGTGGGAAGGAGCTCCCTGCTTCATCTCGAGCCAGCAAAGCGTGCGAGCGACAGGCAGGAAGCTGGCCTAATTCCCAGGACCAGACCTACCTGTTTCCTAACGTGACTGGGGATTTACTCGGGTGAGGTTTGTAGGAGAGACTCTACTTCAGATTAAAGCACCAACGTGTGTACTGTCTAAAATGTGGCTGAGTCCGTCTGGAAATGCAAGCTTTTTTTTCAAAAAAGCTTTCTTTCCCTAATTACAGATCGGAATTTAATTGAAGCTCCCCCACTCCCCATGCCTTGTACTTTAGTTTTCCTTTGAGATTGGAGCTGGCTTCCTAGGTTTTGAAGATTACACTTAATTCAGGAAACTGGTTTTCTGATTCCTGTGTGTTTATGGAGTGTGGTTTAGTCACTGTAATGAGTTCATTCAAAGGTGAAATCAAATCGAGGTGTACATATGGTTATGGTCTTGTTTCGGGTGGATTTGGGTGGTGAATGACTGGGAGGTGAATCTAGAGTGATCAGTCCTAGATTTCTGATAAATCGGCTGTAAGAAGTCTCTGTGCTTTCCCCTCTGATGTGGTCTGTGCTGTATTTCAAAGGTTGGCTTCAGCTTAGTCTCCTTGCGGCTGGCTGTGTAGTTCTTTCACTGATGGGCAGAACAAAGGAGAAGCAGCCGCAGGCCTTAATCAGCTCAACCCAGGGCTGTTTGTTCAAAGCCTCCTGGTTTATTTGAACAAGGGGCCTATCTAAGGCATTTCCTCCCCCCTCCCACCCCCCCTTAGGCAGTTGCTGGGGATCAAGAGTGCCCTGATATCACTCCTGGGTCCAGGGATGGTTGATAAGTCCAACGTGGATTAGCAGACCCTGCCATACTGGGCAGGCCTTGCTTTGAGGGACAGGTTGTTAGGGCACTGGCCTGCATACCTCCCGTTCTCCCTTCTGGATGTTCCCAGCAGGTGTCTCCCAAGCATTCCGGACTTTCCCAAATGGATCATCTCCATGTTGGTCACTTACCACAGGGAAGGTAGTCTGGGACCTTTCTGACAGAAATCCTTGAAGTACTTCCAGTATCCCTCTGGGAGTCACTCCCAAGTGGAATTCTGAGTGGAATGGGATATTTTACGTTGTTGCATGAGGCATGTGGACAGCATGTCCTGCCCCTTGGAGCTGGTTGTGAGTGATTAATGCCTCGATGTTGGGCAAAGTGGATTGGGATAGGATGTTGCTGATGGGATTCCTTTCTTGCCCCTGGATCGGAGGAATCTTGCGGAAGTCATCCCTGATTTTTACTGCACCAAGACTTTAAGGGGAATTCCTGATGAAGGGCTTATGCCCAGAATGTTGATTCTCCTGCTCCTCGGATGCTGCCTGGTGTGCTGTGCTTTTCCAGCACCACACCCTCGACAGTGCTTTGAGGGGCTTGCTGTAGGCTGCCCAAGTCTCTGAGGTCTAAAGGAGTGTGGGGTCACAGCTGCTGCGTTAACCTGGTTTGAGATCCTGGTCCTGGAATAATCGCTTGCTCATTCAGCTCAGCTGGCATGTTGAGGGTCGTGAAAGATATTGTTAGTGTCTGCCTTCATGGACAGAAAGCCCCCCAAGTTCTGGGAAATGGCCCATATTTTCCACGATGCTGCCATTTGAGAGTGGCTGGGGTGGGGGGATGTTGGCCTGTTGAAGCTGGTTGGAAGAAGGCCCTTGGTTTTCAAAACACTTGGTGAAATGCCCCTTGCCCTCCAGCTGGTCAGGTCAGGAGCTGACAAATGACCTGGAGCTCTGATATTTTCTTTACCCCCCCCCCCCCCCCCCCCCCCCCGAGTGCATACAGATGCAAATATCCCTGGAAATCCTGCCTGGCTCAGTCTGTGTGTTTGCCCCAGTGTAGAGTTAGATTGAAAAGGCCAAACAACAAAACCCCTTGGAGCAGGTAGAATTTCAGCAAGGATTCTGAAACACACTGGAGATTCATAGCTGTGCAATTTCATTTGCTTTATCTGGAAAAGAAATGTTTGGAAATGTGGCACAACTGTAGAATCCCCAGATAATCTTCCAAAAGGAAGACCAGTATGACAGTGGAGACTACAGAGGAGTCTCTCTGCTATCTTGCCGCTGTCTTTCCCCCTCAACTGCTAGCGCCCTGTGGCTGAGGAATTCCTTACACAGTCACAGTATGGTTTTTATTTTGTCCCTGGAGAGGTATGTAATCTTCGCCATGCTGTAAATTCAAGTAAAATGCAAGGAACAGCGTTAACTGCTGTACCATTAGTGACCTCTTGGACTGTTGAATGTCCAGTTTTAGATGAGGGAGGTTCTTCTCTGCTTTGGCTATCCCTTGAAATTCTGGCTTCAGGTAACTGTCTGTGTGGAGTTTACACGTGCTCCCTGGGTCTTCCTCTGGGTGCTCCCGTTTCCTCCCACAATCCAAAGATGTACAGCTTAGGTGGATTGGCCATGCTAAATTGACCATAGACTTTTAGGGATGTGTAGGTTATGTGCATTAGTCTGGGGTAAATGTAGAGGAATAGGGTTGGGGAATGGGTCTGGGAGGGTTGGTGCGCACTTGTTGGGCTGAAGGGCCTTTTTCCTCACTGTGTAGGGATTCTAGGATTCTATGAAATTTGGCACAATCCCTACATATGCTCTGTGATTACTCTCACTACACCACAGACCATCTCCATGGAGAATGGGATTAAGCAGACTGTGTCATTAGGCAGACATTAAGAACAAAGTGATGGAGAAACTCTGCAGGTTTGGCAGCTTGTGTGGAGAGAGAACAGAATGAACATTTTGAGTCCAGGGTGAATCCTCTTCATAATGTCGCGACAGTCACTTGTGTTGAATTCAAAATATTAACTCTGTTTCTCTCTATCATCATCAGAAGTCGTTCTGGGCTCAGAATTTTAAGTCTGCTTTCTCTGAGTCATAGAGATGTACAGCATGGAAACAGACCCTTCAACCCGTCCACGCCAACCAGACATCCCAACCCAATCTAGTCTCACCTGCCAGCACCCGGCCCATATCCCTCCAAACCCTTCCTATTCATATACGCATCCAAATGCCTCTTAAATGTTGCAATTATACCAGCCTTCACCACTTCCTCTGGCAGCTCATTCCATACACGTACCACCCTCTGTGTGAAAAAGTTGCCTCTTAGATCTCTTTTATATCTTTCCCCTCTCACCCTAAATCTATGCCCTCTAGTTCTGGACTCCCCGATCCCAGGGAAAGGACTTTGTCTATTTATCCTATCCATGCCCCTCATAATTTTGTAAACCTCTATAAGGTCACCCCTCAGCCTCCGATGCTCCAGGAAAAACAGCCTGTTCAGCCTCTCCCTATAGCTCAAATCCTCCAACATCCTTGTAAATCTTTTCTGAACCCTTTCAAGTTTCACAACATCTTTCCGATAGGAAGGGGACCAGAATTGCACACAATATTCCAACAGTGGCTTAACCAATGTCCTGTACAGCCACAACATGACCTCCCAACTCCTATACTCAATACTCTGACCAATAAAGGAAAGCATACCAAACGCCGCCTTCACTATCCGATCTACCTGCGACTCACTTTCAAGGAGCTATGAACCTGCACTCCAAGGTCTCTTTGTTCAGCAACACTCCCTAGGACCTTACCATTTAGTGTATAAGTGCTGCTAAGATTTGCTTTCCCAAAATGCAGCACCTCACATTTATCTGAATTAAACTCCATCTGCCACTTCTCAGCCCATTGGCTGATCTCGTCCAGATCCTGTTGTAATCTGAGGTAACCCTCTTCGTTGTCCACTACACCCTTGATTTTGGTATCATCTGCAAACTTACTAACTGTACCTCTTATGCTCGCATTCAAATCATTTATGTAAATGACAAAAAGTAGAGGACCCAGCACCGATCTTTGTGGCACTCCACTAGTCACAGGCCTCCAGTCTGAAAAACAACTCTCCACCACCCTCTGTCTTCTACCTTTGAGCCAGTTCTGTATCCAAATGGCTAGTTCTCCCTGTATTACATGAGATCGAACCTTGCTAGTCAGTCTCCCATGAGGAACCTTGTCAAACGCCTTACTGAAGTCCATATAGATCACATCTACTCCTCTGCCCTCATCAATATTCTTTGTTACTTCTTCAAAAAACTCAATCAAGTTTGTGAGAAATGATTTCCCACACACAAAGCCATGTTGACTATCCAAATCAGTCCTTGCTTTTCCAAATACATACACATCCTGTCCCTCCGGATTCCCTCCAACAACTTGTCTACCACTGAGGTCAGGTTCACCGGTCTATAGTTCCCTGGCTTGTCCTTGCCACCCTTCTTAAACAGTGGCACCACGTTTGCCAACCTCCAGTCTTCCGGCACCACACCTCCCACAGATGTTTCCAGACCTTCTAAGTTTCTCTGATGACTTTTGTTTTTATTTTTGGATTCTGGCCTCTGCAGTATTTTCGTTTTTATATCCAGTAATTTGACTGGCTCCTTTTCTCTCACCACAATACTTGCACCCGCCCTCTGGGCGAATGACCTACTGGAATGGAGATGGTCTACAGGGCAGACTCCCCCAATTTCAGACCTTGGGTTGCTGTGCAGATCCAGGAACGTCACACTTGAGCAGATTGGAAACAAAAGCTCATTGTAACGATGATGAGAAGGAGTTGAGTCATTTTGTAGGGAGGGAGAATCGACCAAATCATAAGGCTGATGTAATGTAAGTTGTAGTGTCCCTACCCCTGAACCAGGAGACCTGGGATCAAATACTATCTGCTCCAGAGATGTATCATAACAACCCAGAGCGGGTTGATTTAAAAACATGTTGGTTTTTAAAACATTTAAATGTTGGTTAATATTTGTAGGTGAGCTGCTCTCTCTCTCTGTGGTTTCTCCCAGATACCTTTTGAATGCTGTTACTCCACAGTACGTTAAAATAACTAATAGCAGCCACTGAGAGTTTGATTCAAGTTGCATTTATGAAACAGCTTGGCCTTTTAAAGTGGGAGTCTTGAAAGATAGTTGGCACTGAGTTCTGGTCCCCGTTTATTTCTCTAGCTGAAGCGTGGTGCTGTTTTAAAGGCCATTTATGGTCAATGAGTTCTCTGCTGGCACTTTGCTCTGTGGGGAGAAGCTGACTATCGTAAATGTTACCAGAAGCCGTACTAACCTTTAGCCTCTTGTAACAATAAGCTTTTGAGAAAAGGGTGTGGTGCGAGTAACCTTGTTTGATTCACCTGTGGAGTAGACTGTCATATTGGGATCTAAATACACCTCAGTTAAAGGTTTTCTGGGTTGTGCAGAAACAATGAAAGGATCGATCTTTTTATCGTCACTCTTTTTAAACAGATAAGAGACCAGCTTTCCAAATAAAGCTGGCGTTTGTTTGTGTTTACCCTTGAAGGATCAGTGTCTTTTGTAATTTAATGACCGATTAGCTAGGCCATCCTTTTGAAGGTGGTGGGATAAGGTAAGAACTCTTTTTGAAAAAAAACCTTGTGGGATCCAGTGCCTTAACAAATAAGGGCTTGGAATACAAAGACAAGAAAGTTATGCCTGTTGCTAAATTATCACTGATTAGGCCTGAGCTAAATGATATGGATGTTCCACTGAATTCTAGAGAGGAGGTGAGAGTGATTGCCCCTTGACATCAAGGCAGCATTTCACCAAGTGTGGATTGAATCCCACCCTGGTCAGCCATGATTGCACTGAATGATGCAGTAAGTCTGAAGGGCTGAATGGCCCAATTGTCGGGTCAGCTTTCCCAACCAAGGGCTGACTAAGATGAGATGGGTGTGAACTGACTCTAACAATGTCACTTAACTTGGCACATTTCGCAACTGACAGCATTGCTGTCATCAGGGAGTGCCGGGGATGTGTTTCCACATTCCTGATGCAACAAGCTGGAAGGACGACACTAAACCATCAGCCTCATGGGAGAAAAAAAATAGAGGCAGCAAATTGGAGTGGTGGGGGGAATCTTCTCCAGCCAGTTGTCATGAAATTATGTCAGGCATGGTGGCTCAGTGGTTGGCACTGCTGCCTCACAGCACCAGGGACCTGGGTTGGATTCTCACCTCTGGTGACTGTCTGTCGGTGTGGAGTTTGCACATTCTCCCTGTGTCTGCGTGGGTTTCCTCCCACAATCCAAAAATGACTTGGCCGTACTAAATTGTCCATAGTGTTAGGTACGTTAGTCAGGGGTCAATAAATGGAATGGGCCTGGGTGGGTTCCTCTTTGGAGAGTCAGTGTGGACTTGATGGGCTGTAGGGCCTGTTTTCATACTGTAGGGAATCTAATGTATTGCTGTTTCCACTTTTTCTTCTTCCATCTGCTTCATTGCACTCCTTGTTGTCTATCTCTGAACTCCTCTTCATGTTACAGAAGATCAAAGGCTCCACGGGGTTTAAATGAATTCAGATGGAGCAGAAAATGGAGCGACTGACTACTCCAGCCTTTCTGTCTCATGTCCTATTTTTCGCCAAACCCCTTGCTGTGCTTGTCACTGCCCTTGTGGTGACCTCCCCTCAACCTCGTTGATTTGAGGCCGTCTCTAACTCTGCCCGCACTTACCATTTCCTGCTGTCTTTTTCTTTCGACTTAAGTCAGTTGTGTTCTGGCACCACCTCGATTTTAAAATTCCCACCCTTGTTGTCAAGATTTCTCTCATGACCTCTCCTTTCCCATGTCCCTCTCTTAGCTGTGCTCCTCCAGTCCTGGCCCTGGTGAACTTTTCTGATTTTTTTTTTGTTGTTAATCACTGCAACTCAATGGCGTGCCTTCAGTTGGTCCCAAACTCCGGAATTTCTTCACCGTGCCCCTCCACCTTGCTTTCCTCTCCCAAATATGCCCCTTTGGGACTTCTCTTTCTGACTGGGCTCTCAGTCATCTGCCAAAGCTGTATGACTTGCTACCCGATGTACGTAGCTAAATATGGATTATGGGCCATTCGGCCCCCTCAAGCCTGCTGCACCATTGAACGAGATTATGGCAGATCCAACTATGGCCTTAACTCCAGTTTTGAGTCTACCTCTGATAACGTTTAGTCCACTCCCCACCCCCCAATTAGTCAAGAATCTTCCCTTTAAGCACTTGTAAAGCACATTGATGTATTTTGCTTTAATGGTGCTATCCAAATGCAATGGTTGGAATGAGATTATAACTTTGAACACAATCTTCAATCCCACTATCCAGCCCCATGTGGCCATTCTTGACTCCTTTGATAACTCTGAGCTGCTAATGTTCTTCGACCATTTCCAATTATTGTTTTCCTCGTGTCTGGTTGATTTCTTTTTCCTCCTGGCTTCCTCACGTCGGCGCCTGGGAGGCTAGTCCTTAATCTCTGGATAATCTGGAAAACTGAGGGGTGGTGACTCTGGCAAGGAGGGACACATTGTTCACTGATTTTGGGGGGGGGGGGGGGGGAGGGAATAATGGAGGAGACAAGGCTGAATGCTCAGGGAAGCTAAGGGGATACACTGCTTAAGAAGAAAAGTGTGCGCATGCGTGCGCTCACATTTTTAAAAAAAACTCAATCACTGCATCAGAGCGATTTTAAACAACGTTTACCTCCCGAGGCTGTAAAAATCAAAAACCTAAAAACCAAGGAGGGAAAAATGGTTTTGGCGGGTGAGATAAATTTAATGGCTGTCCAGTTGTAGGAAACCATGGGTGGCTCAGTGGTTAGCACTGCTGCCTCACAGCACCAGGGACCCAGGTTCGATTCCAGCCTCAGATGACTGTGTCTGTGTGGAGTTTGCACATTCTCCCTGTGTCTGCGTGGGTTTCCTCTGGGTGTTCTGGTTTCCTCCCACAGTCCAAAGATGTGCAGGATAGGGTGAATTGGCCATGCTAAATTGCCCATAGTGTTAGCTGCATTAGTCAGAGAGGAATGGATCTGGATGGGTTACTCTTCGGAGGGCCGGTGTGGACTTGTTGGGCCGAAGGGCCTGTTTCCACACTGTAGGGAATCTAATCTCAAATCTGAATTCTGTGACCAGAAATCAGTGCAAAATCACTGAAGTCTGTACCTATTGTTGTTATTTTAATGAATCTATTTTTAATTTCAAAAATGTTCTTATTTGTAAAAATATCCTAATGTGCTTATTCATAAAAATATCTTTGTGCATATACGTAGCCACTAAAGGGTAGCATAGGAAGAAAATAGTCAAACGTCAGAGTTTAACTCTGTCCACCAAACAAACCAAAGGCTTGTGTAAATATTGTTTCGTACACACTTGAGGTGCTGGGAGGGAGGAGCTCATGATACATCTCTGAGGCAGATGGTTAAAAAGGACACAACACCAGGTTACAGTCCGACAGGTTTATTTGGAAGCACTAGCTTTCGGAGTGACGCTCCTTCATCAGTTGACAACCACCTGATGAAGGAGCAGTGCTCTGAAAGCTAGTGCTTCCAAATAAACCTGTCAGACTATAATCTGGTGTTGTGATTTTTAACATTGTCCACCTCAGTCCAACACCGGCATCTCCAAATCCTGAGTCAGATGGGACTTGATGCTGGGTCTTTTGGCCCTCCCTTCATTCTACTGGGTGGGCATTTGTATGTTGTGGGGCACCACTTGCAGAAGACGTCTCTCCTGCCCCAGCACATACATTGTTGACTTGAAAGAGTAAAAATTCCTTCTTGGGTTCTTTTTTTGTTAAAAAAGAAAAGACTGATTTCAAATTGTCGTAGGATTGCCTTCGGAGGGCACTCGGGCAGATAGCTCCCTGAGTGGCTGAGAATTGATGTTTGACTCCTGTTTGTTATTCAGTGAACAAATGGGAGTGTGTTCGATGCTCCCCCACCCAACTCCCAGAAAATACAGGGGGTAAATGTATCATAGTCTCCATTTAAATTGAAAAAAAAGCCCTTTTTACTCAGGTAGTGATGAGAGCATGGCATTTGCTACCACATTGACTAGTTGAGGTGAAGATAATCAGTGCACTGTGGGGGAAACTAGGTAGGTGGTCAAAGGAGTAAAATAAAACAAAGTCTTTTGTAGGGGTGGTTCAAAGGGTTGCATGTTCAAGACAGATGAGGAATCTCTTCTGAGAATAATGACTGTAAAATTCTTTACTACAGAGGGCTGGGTCATTAAGAATATCTCAAGGCTGAGATAGATTAGATTAGATTGGAGTCATACAGCATGGAAACAGACCCTTCAGTCCAACTCGTCCATGCCGACCAGATATTCCAACCCAACCTAGCCCCACCTGCCAGCACCCGGCCCATATCCTTCCTATTCATATACCCATCCAGGTGCCTTTTAAATAGATTCCGTACAGTATGGAAACCGGCCCTTCGACCCAATAAGTCCACACCGATCCTCTGAAGAGTAATCCACCCAGATCCCTATCCTATACTTACCCCTATCTAACAATGTGGAAAATTTAGCACAGCCAATTCACCTGACCTGCACATCTTTGGATTGTGGGAGGAAACTCACGCAGACACTGGGAGAGTGTGCAAACTCCACACAGACGGTTGTCCGAGGCGGGATTTGAACCTGGGTCCCTGGTGCTGTGAGGCAGCACTGCTAACCACTGAGCCACGGTTCCGCCCTAATCAGAAAGGGAATCGATGGTTATGGGGGAAAGGCAGGAAAGTGGAGATGAGAATTATCAGGTCAGTCACGATCTCATTGAACTGTGGAGCAGACGAGGTGGGCTGAATGGTCTACTTCTGCTCTTGAATCATGTCGCATTGTGTGATGGTTCAACAAGGGCATACAGACCAAAACTTTATGCCTGGTTTCTGTGCTGTCAATGCCCATGAACAAGATTTAAGATTGAGAGATTTAATCATTGGAATTTGCTTCCTATGAATTGTCTTTCCTGTGATTGATCCCTTTTGGTTTTTGCAGCCCAGATCTCATTACTCCTGTCATTTTCCCTGAAACACAATGGCACATGCTGGCCTTGCTGAAATGACCCCCTTTAAAGCCAGATGACTTTAGCAAGTGTACACTAGAAATGATGGATCAGAATGTTACTGAATTTGATCAGCCTTAAGTTTGCGCTTTGTTCTGGGATTCCTTGCATGGCTCCTGAATAGTAAATTTGCTGAAGGTTGTTTTTGGATAATTAAAGTTACAAATCAAATTGTTTTCTTGGACAGCTCCTCTATTTAAGTAGCTTAAGAGGATTAAAAAGAAAAAGGGGGAAATTTGCTTCTCACTGGTATTAGGGAGTTAATGTGGGCTGGGTTAAAAATAATCTTGTATTTATCCATTCCAAATGCATAGGACGATCCCAGTTGAAAATTTCAAGAGAGAAGGAATTTCGCAACGAATGATGAAGGTGCCTGGCTCACTCACTGAGGTGGACAGGAGGCTGGAAGTCAGGCAGCATTAGGAGGTGGAGAAGCTGATGTTTTGGGCGTAACCCTTCTGAAATGTTGACTTCTCCACCTCCTGATGCTGCCTGGCTTGCTGTGTTCTTCCAGCCTCCTGCCTGTCCACTATGGATTCCAGCATCTACAGTTTTATTTGTCTTTCTCACTGAGGTGAACATACGCCACCTGGTGTTTGCCCTGTGTATTGAATGTTTGTTTTCCTGCCCTCCCTCCCTCCCCGCTCCAGGCTGAAGCAGACGTCGCCTCTCTGAACAGACGCATCCAGCTGGTTGAGGAGGAGTTGGACAGGGCCCAGGAACGCCTGGCCACCGCTCTGCAGAAGCTGGAGGAAGCTGAGAAGGCTGCAGATGAGAGTGAAAGGTGAGGAGGTCCAGCGTAACTTTTATCTCTGGGTCACAGCTCTTGTGCCGATCTCATTCTCGAATGCTGTCCCAAGGCAGGTCTGACCAGGGTGCCACCATTAGGGGGCATGGCAAGCTGCCAGTCAGGATGGGATCAAACTGTAGCCCACCCTAAATCTGGGTCTCACTGCCCATTCAGCCACCTAGCCTCCCTCAACGAGTCCAGGTTCCCATGGCAACGTGCATTTTGACATGCATATTACTGCCCGGCACTATGGCAACGATGGTAGAACCTTCCATTTTGGTCCATCTCTCAGCCGACCAGGAGATTCTCCTGTTTTTGCTGCTGACCATTGATGTATTTTCAAACAGGTTCTAACCTTCACCCGTTTGGGTGAGTTGGTTTTGAACCCGGGACTTCTGGTCCTGAGGCAGAGACACTACCCACAGCACCCAAAGCCAACACGTGCAAATCTCTTGCTGCAGTCTTTTAAATACGAATGTACAGTAATGCCCTTTGCAGTTATTTTAAGAGTTCCTGAGGTTAAAAATAATTTAGGAACAAATTTAATTAGTTTTATTAATATTAAAGCACAACAATGTTATATAACACTTTCCATCATAGGGAAAGGGAATTTCCCAAGAGCTTTCTCAAAGATTGGACTCCAGCAAGTTCTGGTGGTTAATGTTCTCCAACAAACTCCACTTTTTTTCTTTTAAGCAAGAATATTTTGAGGAGGACTGACGTTAAACACTTCAAATCCTACACCCTGCCCTGAAGTTGGGGTTCCACACCTGGCTGGGGTCTGGCAGTCTCTGGGTGATAGATGTTGCTGAGTTGGCAGAGATGAAATGGTAGGCATCGCGTGGCACCTGCCCACCCTGCGATGCATATGGCCAGGCCAGAAATCTGGACATGTCCTGGAGGTGGTTCTCTTTCTGGTTAGCATTTGTGGAAAGTTAATTTGTTTTCGCTGGGGAGGGACTTGTATGTTGTCATCATGTGCTCAACCAGTTGTTGGGTATCTTGACTGACTTCTATGATGCTCCACTCTCCATCCTGTTCTGCCTGATTGTGTCAGCAAGTGGGAAGATGTAGCTGGATTTCTTTAACATCATATCATCCAGTCTTTGAGAAACAAAGATGGCCGCTTTAGCATCTGCACCATGTTAGGAATGTGGGTAACATTGAGAAGAGGGAAGGATGTTGGAGGATTATGTTGCTCTCCATTTTTTTGCACACATTGAACTCATTGACCTATAAAGGCAATGCTTAGAAGTTCTGAAATACCTCAAAGAGTTGGACCAAAGGGTCTGTTTCCATGCTGTACATCTCTATGACTATAAGTGGCATTATTATTGACTAAGTCTTCAGAAATTATCTTTCAAAAATCATTTTCACCGCTTCCAGTCTACTACCATGGTTGGCAAAAGAGCAGGCTTAGCTTTGAAGGTTGTTTTAGAAAACCAGTTGTATATTTTTTTCAATTCTCCCCAGTGGTTCCGCTTGCTGAAGTAAAAATGAGTGATGAAGATTTGTTTTTGTGCTCACTTCTGTCCGTGCTGTTAGCCTGTCTAATCATTGCTACATCCTAGGGGTTAATTACTTTGAGCCATTCTATCCCAAGTACCTGTGCTGACCACCATTCTATGAATATTACCCTGGACCCCACCATAGGTCGCTGCCTGCTAGGGTTGAAATTGTAAACATAAGGCTTAGGAGGAGGGAAGTCTCTGCTTTGATCACCATCTCTTTTATTTATTCACTCCTGGAACATGGTCGTTGCTAACATTTATTACCCGTCTCTAGTTGCCATTGAGAAAGTGGTGGTGAGCTGCTTCCTTGAATCCCTGCAACTTGGGTGCTGTAGGTAGACCCACAATGCTCTTAGGGAGGGAATTCCAGGTTTCTGACCCAGCGACTGAAGGAACAGTGATATATTTCCAGGTCAAGGATAGTGAGTGGCTTGGAAGGGACCTTGCAGGTGGTGGTGTTCCCATCTATCTGCCCTTGTCCTTCAAGGCGGAAGTGGCTATGCATTTGGAAGGTGCTGTCTAAAGATCTTGGGTGAATTACTACTGTGGAACAGCCTGCCTGCAACAGGAGTTGATATGCCAACTTTAAGGGCATTTAAATGGTCATTGGATAGGCATATGGATGAAAATGGAATAGTGTAGATTAGGTGGGCTTCTGATTGGTTTCACAGGTTGGCAAAACATCGAGGGCTGAAGGGCCTGTACTGCGCTGTAATGTCTTATGTTCTATGTTCCGCAGTGCATCTTGTAGATTATACTGACTGGCACTACATCACTGCCTCCACCACCAATCAAGTGGGCTGCTATGTGCTTGATGGTGTCAGGCTTCTTGAGTGTTCAGAGCTGCACCCATCCAGGCAAGTAAGGATTATTCCATGACATGTGCCTTGTAGATGGTAACAGGCTTTTGGGAGTCAGAAGGTAAGTTATCATTGCAATATTCCTGGCTCCTGGTCTGCTCTTGCAGTTTGTGATGAGTCCAGTTGAGTTTCTGGTCAATGGTAACCATCAGGGTGTTGGTAACTGGGGAACTGTGGTGGTAACACCATTGAATGTCAAGGGGCAGTGGTTAGATTGTCCCTTATTGGAGATGGTCAGAGCCTGGCATTTGTGTGGTGTGAATGTTGCTTACCACTTGTCAGCCTAAGCCTGGATATTGTCCAGATCTTTGTCATGGTCATAGAGTCATACAGTATGGAAACAGACCGTTTGGTCCAACCTGTCCATGCCGGCCAAGTTTCCCAACTAAACTAGCTGTGTTTACTGAAATTTGACCCATATCCCTCTAAACCATTCGAACGTGGACTGCTACAATTTCTGAGGAGCCGTGAATGGTGCTGAACATCGTACAGTAATTAGTAAGCATCTCAACAATAATATTTCTTGATTTTAATTTTTATGCTCTGTATAAAGGAGGAAATTAAGAAGTGTTGTGTTGACTCCCCCCTCAATGGGAGGGGAAATGTTAACAATGAAAGTTTGAGACCATTGATAATAATGGTTTGGATTGACTAACTGGGGTGGAATTGGTGTCTGCTGACCCATCTTGTGCAAAGGTCAGCCAGAGACAATTCCACCCCCCCCCCCCCCCCCAATGTCCCATCAAAGCCAAGATGATGAAACTCCATGAGAATGAAATGGAAGCATCTCCCAAAGTTGCATGGGTGAAAAAAATTGGTGGTGGGGGTTAGGAAAGGTTGAGCATTGCACAATGGCACCAAAAATGGGAATGTATTGTCGCTCTGCGCTCATCTGTGCTATTTTGCTCTCCTTTCTCCTACAGAGGCATGAAGGTCATTGAGAACAGAGCCCAGAAGGACGAGGAGAAGATGGAACTGCAGGAGATCCAGCTTAAGGAGGCCAAGCACATTGCAGAGGAGGCTGACCGCAAGTATGAAGAGGTTGGTCTTTTGCGTGGCACCGGCTCTGCGTAGAAGATGATGCCAGGGCCGAAAGCTTTATAATCCTGCAGTTGGAATGAAGGAAATTTAGAATTCATTATTTCTCAAATCTATTCTCTGTGAGAATGCCCATCCAAAAATAAGCATGATATTTTTCCATTTTCCACATCAGCTGTCTTGCCGACCCTTCTGACGTGGAATATTTTTAGAGGGGGTTAGCGGTCACAGTGCAGAACAAGACCATTTGCCCCTTCGAGTCTGCACTGGTGCTCTAAAGAGCATCCCACCCAGATGACCCCACCTTCCATTCTTCTAGCTTCACATTTCCCATGGCTAACCCACCTAGCCTGTGTGTTCCTGAACACTATATGGGCAAGTTAGTATGGCCAAACCTACACATCTTTAGACTGTGGGAGGGAACCCACGCAGGCACTGGGTGTACATGCAAACTCCACATAGACAGTCACCCAAGGCAGGAATCAAACCCAGGTCCCTGACACAGTGAGGCAGCAGTGCTAACCACTTTGGACTGTGGGTCATACTGCTGTTTAAACCTCTATCTAGTGTCCTATCCCTTAATAGTCAACAGACAGGAGGGATTTCCATCCCAGTAATCTGTGTTGGCTAGCAATCCTGGTCCCAGTGGCTACAAGCCAGTGGCTGACCCATTGCATCTTTGAACAGTTTTGGACATTAGTGCTTGCTGATTAGGCTGCTAGACTTGTATTTTCAGTCCCTGGTAGATGTAGGTGAGTGTATAATTAATTATACACTGACTGCAAAGTACAACAATAACTGGTTTGGAAGAACCAACTGGACAGGAGCCGAGATCTCTAATGCAGTGAGCTGTTGTGATCTGCATTGCACTGCCTGTAAGGGGAGTGGAATCAGATTCCATAGTAACTCCCTGTGTAGAGAAATGGACATAGAACTGTTAGCAAGGTTGATGATGGATGAATGGTTTGGGCTAATTATGCTTACGTTGCGCCCAGTGAGCTAGTATAGGTACAATGGGTCCATTTGTAAGGGGGCACGTTTTTACGTTTCTGTTTCACTAAACTTGCAATCGCTGTCTTCGAGGAGAGTTCATTTTGTAATGTCTCAAACCTTGGCCGAAACTCACGCTTGTGTTTTTCTCTCCAGGTTGCACGTAAACTGGTGATCATTGAGAGTGACCTGGAGAGGACTGAGGAGCGGGCAGAACTCTCTGAATCGTATGTATCGTTTTCACTGCTGCGCATTGTCTGTGAAACTAAAGCGTGCTTTAAAAGCCAAGCATTAAAACCTGCTTAGAAACATGTTGTGCAAAGCCACTTGGAAGAATTAAATCTTTGAGGACAGTGACTGCAAATCTCATCGAGTTTTATGGAAAAATATCATTTCTAATGTGATTTTTTTTTTTGGCTATGAAATGATTCATTAGAAACCATAATCAGATTTCGACAAAGCCTGTACTCAAAGAATTAAGGCACTAATGAAACACATCCAGATGTGAAATGTCCATGGCTGTGTCTGTTTTAGGGATTTTTGTTTAACATGTTATCTCTTCTTCACTGCATGCTTTCATTGCACATTACTGTGTGGCCACGTGCAATTCTCGTGATCTGTTAGTCGGGCTCGCCAAGTGGAAGAGGAGGTTAGAATAATGGACCAAACCTTGAAATCTTTAGCCGCAGCAGAAAGCAAGGTACTGGAACTAATACACTCTATGGCCTTGCCTTGCTCCCTCGCACCACTGTGTGCTATCTAAACACTTCTGGTGCGGAATGGGTTGTGCCATGGTGTTTAGGAAAGATTTAGCTCATTTTCTCCCTCTGCTGCCCACTCTGCATTCTGCTGTTGGACTTTCAGTCTTCACTTTATTTTGTTTACCTTGTTTTGTTTCCTTCAGCCGTGGCCTAAAAGCAGTTGATTCTTTTAACAAAAGTTTACAAACTCACTTTCCTTTGATAAACTCACTTTTCTGGGCTTCCCCCTTGAAGTTGTTTCCTCCTTTCTTGGTGAGAAGTTATTTGACACATTTAAACTGGAGTCAATTCTGAAGGCATCAACTGCTTTAAGGTTACCTTTTTGTACACACTGTAAGAGCTGTTTTGTTAAATTTCCTCTATTTTTCCTTCTTTCCTTTGCTTTCTCTTTCACACTCATGCTGTCTGTCTCGTTCTGTCTCTCTTCTTACCCCATTCCCTGGCTTGTAAATGGTCTGTCTGTCTGTGTCTCTCTGTCTCTCTCTCTGTGTGTGTCTCCCTCTCTCTCTCTCTCTGTCTCTCTCTATCTCTCTCT
>NC_083442.1:24675350-24757850 GCF_020745735.1 Hemiscyllium ocellatum
GACTTGTTGGGCCGAAGGGCCTGTTTCCACACTGTAAGTAATCTAATCTAATCTAAACCTATGCCCTCTAGTTCTGGACACCCCCCACCCCATGAAAAAGACCTTGTCTATTTATCCTATCCATGCCCCTCATGATTTTATAAACCTCTATAAGGTCACCTGTCAGCTTCCGATGCTCCAGAGGAAACAGTCCCAGCCTGTTCAGCTCAGACCCTCCAACCCTGGCAACATCCTTGTAACTCTTTTCTGAACCCTTTCAAGTTTCACAACATCTTTCCGATAGGAAGGAGACCAGAATTGTATATAATATTCCAACAGTGGCCTAACCAATGTCCTGTACAGCTGCAACATGACCTCCCAACTCCTGTACTCAATGCTCTGACCAATAAAGGAAAGCATACCAAATGCCTTCTTCACTATCCTATTTACCTGCGACTCCACTTTCAAGGAGCTATGAACGTGCACTCCAAGGTCTCTTTTTTCAACAACACTCTCTAGGACCTTATCATTAAGTGTATAAGTCCTGCTAATATTTGCTTTCTCAAATGCAGCACCTTGCATTTATCTAAATTAAACTCCATCTGCCATTCCTTAGCCCATTGGCCCATCTGATCAAGATCCTGTTATAATCTGAGGTAACCTTCTTTGCTGTCCACTACACCTCCAATTTTGGAATCATCTGCAAACTTACTAACTGTATCTCTTATGCTCGCATCCAAATCATTTATGTAAATGACAAAAAGTAGTGGACACAGCACTGATCCTTGTGGTACTCCCCTGGCCACAGGCCTCCAGTCTGAAAAACAACGCTCTACCACCACCCTCTGTCTTCTAAATTCAAGCCAGTTATGTATCCAATGGCTAGTTCTCCCTGTATTCCGTGAGATCTAACCTTGCTAATCAGACTCCCATGGGGAACCTTGTTGAACGCCTCACTGAATTCCATATAGATCATGTCCACCACTTTGCCCTCATCAGTCCCCTTTGTTACTTTTTCAAAAATCTTAATCAAGTCCGTGGGACACGATTTCCCATGCACAAAGACTATCCTTAATTCTGGAGTGTCAGCAGCATAGTTGAAGTAGAAGATGGTTGCACTGCTGTACTAAAGGGCCATGGTCTTTATATCCCAAGTGTGGATCAAGAGCTAAAGCAACAAAGCTGTTGGACAAAGAACACAAACTACTTATTGGTGATAACCCCTATGAGGCCCAAAGAGAATTATTGATTCTCCTCACTGTGGACGTCATAGAGAAGAGTTCTCTTGGTAACAGGCAACAGCCTGCCGCGCTGAAACACATCATCTGAGCCCTCTTATAACCCCCTCTTCCATAGTTACATTTGTGCTCAGATTTCCTTTGAGAAGGAGCACAGTGTATCCATCAATGCTCTCAATGCCTCAGAGAGAGGTGGGCACTGCGTCGGATACTGTGCTTTATACCCCCCTCCAACTCCAGTTTCCCCTAACTTTGGTTTCGTCCCTTCCTGCTCTCTCTACCCGCCTCACCTTTGAAAGTTGCATTACCTTGAATAAGCTTTGCTTGTAAATATTCAATTGGATACATGGGTGTTTTTACTGATGGTGCTGTGCTAGCTATATATAAAAAAAATCGCAGTGATTTTGGTGGTGGGAAGGTGCTCAGTTGTGTGTGATAACACTTCTGGGCAGAGAAAGAAAGGGATAAAAAGCAGATGCAGGTTAGGTCTGCAGAACTGTCTGTCCCAGTCCAGGACGAGTGTATCTATGCCATGAGTCATGGCTCTGTTTCGGTGTTCAGAAATAAATGAGGCTCCTTTCCAGTCAGGCTTCCTGAGTTATTACATTATTAGTTGTGCCAGATTAGTGCATGTGAATGAGGCAGCATTTACAAGTTATTTGTCTGCAATCAATTTTGCTTGAGCTGGAGATATTGGAGGGAAGGATGTAGGGGGTAAGATGAAACCGAACAAGGAGGAACAGTTCCCTCTGGGACACTCTGATCCACTCCTCCTTCACTCCCAACACCTCTCCACTCCCCCATGGCAGCTTCTGCATGCAATCGCAGAAGGTGCAACATCCACCTGTTTATCTCCTCACTCCTCTCTGTCCAAGGTAAAGCAGCAAGTTAACTGCACTTCACCCAATCTAGCCTACTGTTTTTGCTGCTCACAATGTGGCCTCCTCTACACTGGGGAGGTGAAGTGCTGACTGTGTGACAGCTTTGTAGATTACTGTCTGTGAAAATGACCCTGAGCTTCCAGTTGCCTGCCACTTTAACCCACCACTGTGTTCCCTGGTCACCATCCCTGTCACAGGCCCCCTGCAGTGTCACAGTGAACCTCAGTGCAATCTGAAAAACAATATGTCATTTTCCACTCGGGAACCCTGCAGCCTCTAGAACTCACCATTGAATTCAATAACTTTACAGCCTGATTCCATCTTTCCAGACTTTTTAAAAACTCAGCCCATACCCAGTCCTGTTATGACATGGGCTGCTTTTCGCACAGTCACCCATTCCCAAATATTCCTAAGTCCATCATCGCATGTTATGGGCTGCATTCAACAGAGCTCATCCGTTTTCTCCTACTCTGAGCTGTTATTATCACCTATTGTATTTAGTTTATCTTCTATCCTGGCCTGCTATCCATAATGCCCTTATTTACCTACCCCTTTTGTATGTCTCTCCTTCTCTGGGCTCCATCTCCACCTATCTGCAACTCAGCCAATGGTGTCTATCTGATGCGCTGCAGGAGAGTTGATGTTCCAGGCATAAGCCTTTCATAAGTCATTCCTCACTTCCTCCTAGTTGCTGAAAACTCTCCAGCATCTGCAGTCCTCACTTTCTTCTTAATGTCTATCTTATCAAGGTAACCTGTAACTAGTTATCAACATCCAATTATCCAAACCTTTTTGACTACCAGAAATGGTTTTCCTCTACCACACCAAACCAATGAAACCCTGTAGTCCCTACACTTAAAGAAGATGTTGGCACAAGCCTTCACCATGAACTGCACCTTATACAGTAGAGATATAGCATGCCCATACAAAATATGTTAATATTTTTGACTCTTCATCATTGATAGTCCCTTACTGACAGGAGTGACTCTATCCCACTCTCAGGGTGAGTCTGTAGTTGGCTGTACAGGCCGGTGCAGCTACCCCAGGGTCTGTTACACTTGGGGGCAGGTAATGGTCACGGGAAGGGGGTAGGTGGGACGTTGGTGTGCCTCCCGGCTTCTGCTTTTTCCCGACGGCAGGTCTCGAGGAGCTCGACGCCTTCCCGGATGCTCCTCCCCTACGTTGGGACGGTCTGGAGCCAGTGATTCCCAGCTGTCTGTAGGAATGCTGCACCTACCCAGTGAGGCCTTGAGGGTATCCCTGAGGCGCTCCCTCTGTCCCACCTGGGGCTGGCCTGCTGTTTTGGAACTGGGAGTAGAGCACCTGCTGGCAGAGTCTCGTGTTGGTCATGTGGATGAGGTGCCCAGCCCGTCACAGCTGATCAAGAGGGGGTCAGTGCCTCGATTATACAGTTCTGGGCCAGAGGCTTGTGATGGATGTGAGGTCCATGGGATGGTAACAGATTAATCCATCCTCAAATTGAGCAAATTTGAATTCTGACTCTTATCTGCCCTCTGAAATGCAAATACAAACTATTCAGTACAAACAGTGGCTTTGGCAACAATGCCCAGATCCTGTAAAAGATGGAAAAAACATAACAACTGAAAGATTGACACTTAACGCTCAGTTGGATAGAAAGGGGTGTGGAATCAGGGAAATCAAAGATGTGAGCTGGGCAGTGAAGGCATGAGAGTTTGGAGAGGTAAAATTGAGGTCAATTCTCTGGGTAGCACTGGGAGCTAATAGATCCTTTTGAGGACAGGCGTGAGAGGGCTTTAAGCAATAAAAGCTCGAGCTATAGAGTTCTAGGTCAGAAGCTTGTGATGAATGTGAGGTCCCCAGGTTAACTGATTAATCCATCCTTAAACTGAGCAAATTTGAGTTTCAGGGCCTGAGCATGAAACATAATTGATATGTTCCAGAAGCAGAATTTGGGAGTCCTGGAAACAGGCTAGATGTGAGAGGGAAAGCTGTCTAGTTGTGATGATACAGAGATAAGGATTTAGATTAGATTACTTGCAGTGTGGAAACAGGCCCTTCGGCCCAACAAGTCCACACCGACCCGCCGAAGCGCAACCCACCCATACCCCTACATTTACCTCTTACCTAACGCTACGGGTAATTTAGCATGGCCAATTCACCTGACCCGCACATCTTTGGACTGTGGGAGCACCCGGAGGAAACTCATGGGGAGAACGTGCAAACTCCACACAGTCAGTCGCCTGAGTCGGGAATTGAACCTGGGTCTCAGGTGCTGTGAGACAGCAGTGCCAACCACTGTGCCACCGTGCCGCCCACATTTGATCTCACAAATCAAGCAGCTGCCATTGGAAATGTCAATAGATTTGAATCAAGATACAGGTGACAAATGCTAATTAACTAATCATGTATTCATGCTTATCAGTGGGCAATGGTGATATCGCTTATCCTTGGCATTCCTTTGACTGAGAGACAAAATGATGAGGTGTCTGGACAGTGTGGATCCCATGGATAGAACAAGATAGCACAGGTGTTTGACTAAAGTAGTAATGGAGACATGAGGAAAGATTTGTTCTCCCTGCAAATGGTTAGGTCTAGAATGCATTGCCCGAGACTGTGATGTAGACAAGCAGGAGGCTGGAAGAACACAGCATGCCAGGCAGCATCAGGAGGCGGAGAAGTTAACGTTTCAGGTATAACCCTTCATCAGGACTGAAGAAGGGTTATTCCTGAAACGTTGACTTCTCAACCTCCTGATGCTGCCTGGCTCGCTGTGTTCTTCCAGCCTCCTGCCTGCCTACTTTGGATTCCAGCATCTGCAGGGTTTTTTTGTCTCTAACAAGATTGTGGTGGGGGGCGGGGGAGGATCGATTGAGGTGTCCGACATGGGGTTGGATTTTTATCCGAAAGAGAAGGTGGCGCAGGGGAATAGCCCTGGGTGCATTGCTAATTTGGAGAAGTAGAGCAGTTATGACAGGCTGAATGGCCCCGTTTCTGTAATTCTATGACAGATCTTAGGGGGACATTATTTTAAGAAACATTTTTAGAAATTTGTTTTAAATTATCAGCAAGAATTACTGACTACAGATTCCTCTGTGTGTGTGCACAAAATACAGAAAGCATACCTATCTGCCAAAACTATCAGAAAAGATGAATGATACTAGAACTGTTCCGAGATCATATTCTCTATGTAATTCGATGCGACTTAAATTTAACATTAAGTCTGATTAACTGGGAAACTATTTCATTCATGCTCTTTCTAATGGTCCTCACCATTCCTACTAAGAATTCTTAGTTTGCAAGTCTGACATTCCTGTCAGCTTTGTCCGAAACAAAAATGAATTATAAATTCTTCAGAATACAGCAAGGAGTCTGATTAAATGTGTTGCAGGTGATCGGATGGTTGGGAGTTATTGTGTTGCTTGATATCAGATGGATTTCAATGCATTTCAATAAGGGCTCATTGAGTTGGAGATGCTGAGATTAGCTGGTCTAACAATAGGAGCAGTCAATATCTTTGCTACTTAATTCAGTTGCAGCTGAGGAAGTATTCTTTGGACTTGAATTGCATGCCGTGGTCTTGCATCAATTAATTCACAATTCCAGTGATGGAAACTTAAAAGAATTTCTGCAGTGACATGGAAGCATTGGTGTCAGCATTGCGATCCCAGCAGTTGTGAGAAGCTGCATCAAAGAGACTGCAGCTTTTTAATGAACTGTTCAGATTAAGTTCTCTTTGTTTGACACTGTGCACGACGGAAGTAAAAAAAACAATCAATTCTGTTAATGTTGTTTAGCTGAAAGAAGCAGAAAACACCTCCCCAACAAGCTACTCACATAGGCAGTGGATCAGGCAGCATCCAAAGAGCAGGAGAATCGAGGTTTCGGGCATAAACTCTTCATCGGGAATTTTTATCAGAAAGAGAAGGTGGTGGAGGGCAATAGCGCGAGGTGCATTGCTAATTTGGAGATGCAGCGCACTTATGACAGGCCTCTTTTCTGTAATTCTGTGACATCTTAGGGGGACAATATTTTAAGAAACCTTTTTTAGACACTTGTTTCTGAATTATCAGCAAGAATTACTAACTGCAGATTCCTTTATGTGTGCACATAAGCAAACACAGTAGCATCACAGACACATTCCTGATGAAGTGTTTATTCCCGAAATTTCGATTCTCCTGCTCCTCAGCTGTTGCCTGACTGGCTGTGTCTTCCAGCACCACATTTTTCAACACTGATCTCCAGTATCTGCAGTCCACATTTTCTCCCAAAATTTATACATGGTCCACTCTGATTTAGACTTTTGGAATCCTGTTGTTTTCAGGTCAGCTACATAGAACAGGACAGCTCAGGAACAGGCCCTTCAGCCCATGATATTGTACTGAACGTGACGCCAAATTAAACTAATCCCTTCTGCCTGCACCTTGGTCCATGTCCCTCTTGTTCCTTGCATATTCATGTGCTCATCTAAAAGTTCCTTAACCACACCCTCCCCATTGTACCTGCCTCCAGCACCACACCAGGCAGAGTGCTCCAGACTCCTACCACTCTCTGTGTAGAAGACTTGACCCTCACATCTCCTTTGAACTTACCCCCCTCTCACCCTAAAGGCCTGACCCCTAGTTTTAGACATTTTGACCCTGGGAAAAAGTTTCTGACCATCAACCCTCTAATTTTACAGACTTACCCTCAGCCACCACTGCTCCAGGGAAAACAACCTGAGTTTTTCTAGCTTCTCCTTAAAGCTTACATCCTCTAATCCAGGCAAAACCCTGGTAAACCTCTTCACTTTCTCCAAAGACTCCGCATCCTTCCTGTAATGTGGCAACCAGAATTGAATGCAATACTCTAAGTAAGGCCAAAACAAAATCTTATAAAGCTGCAAGCTCTCAGCTGTAACCCTTTAGTGTCTGACAATTGAAGCCAATTGGAAGATCTGGATTAACGTAGAATTACAGAATGGTGACAAGATGATCAAGAGGTCAAGGCAATGGATTGATAATACACTGTTCTCAGTATGCGAGAGTTTGGAAACCATCCTTGTCACACAGGGGTAGTATCCCTACCTTTGGCCTGATGGTTTGAATGCACATCCCATCTTAGAACGTAAAACAAACACAGAAAATGATAACAATATACAACAGGTCTGGCAGCACTCATGGAGAGAGAACCAGAGCTAACATTTGATGTCTGGCTTGACTCTTCTTTAGGAAGTCTGGACAGGTTTGTTCGAGGTATCTAGAATCACAGAATGGTCACATGACAGAGGGAAGTCATTTACCCTTTGATTCCTGGTAATTTAGCTATTCCCAATCTATGTTTTCCCTGCAACCCTGCACATTTTAATCTGAGAAGTACCAATACTTTCTGAAAGTTATATTTAATCTGGCTAACACATTTGCAAGCAATGCATTTCAGGTCTCAATGAGTAAACGGTTCTTCCTCCTATTGCCTTGCTTCCTTGATTATTCACTTTACATCTGTAGACACTGTTGCTTGAACTGTCCTTCACTGGGAACAGGTTTGCCCTACCTTCTTTGTTAAGCCCTCATGATTTGGACCACCTCAAATAAATTTCCTCTCCACCTTCCCTTCTCAGGGGAGACCACCCCCAGCTTTTTCCAATTTGCATAACTGAAGTCCCCTCATTGCTCTGAATGTTAAGACCATAAGAGTAGAAGACATTGGAGCAGAAAGTAGGCCATTCAGCCCATCTACTCCACCATTCAATCATGGCTGACAGGCTTCTCAATCCTATTCTCCCATAACCTTTGAACCCCTTGACAATCAAGAACCTCTCTATCTCAGTCTTAAATGTCAATCTCTTCCACATCCTTCCCAAAACCATCAAAATCAGATATCAGAATTGCATTCCTCATGCCCCTAGTCCATTTGTAATTTGCTGTAGGAGCTTAAGCTGCTGATAATTGGTGGTGAGTGGATTTTCCATTACCCTGTGCCGCCCCTTCTGCCCCCATCCCCATTGATACCTTTGAAAATTGAAAATGCTCCCATAGGTACTATGGTCCCAAATTAATCTCCAATGCCACAGTGTTCAAATTGTGCCCTTAATAGGTCTGACCCTGCTGCACATAGAAAACTGGGGCCTAGTTTTTACTTAATAACATTTGACATTCAATAGAAAGAAAAATCTTTTATTCATAGAACTCTTTCATGACAACAGAATTCCCCAAGCACTTTACAGGAAATCTGGTACTTTCTGCAGTGTGTCTGCTGTGGGAATCTAAGATTCATAGCAGGCAATTAGCAAGCAGAAAGCTTCTAAAATCGCAATGGGATAACAACTAAATAATGTGTTTCATAAAATTGATCAAGGAGTAAGCATTGGCCAGGACACCAGCATTGCTTAACTGTCTTCCGACATCAACATCAAAGAGAGACCAAAAGGAGCCTCATTTATAAGTTTCATCTGAAAGTTGGCACCTCCAACAATGCAGCATTCCCTCAATACTGCACTGCAGTGTTAGGCCACATGCTTTGCTTTAGGCCTCTGGAGTGAGACTTGAGTCTGCAGTCTCTTGTCTCAGTGAATACCACCAGCTAAGGCACAGCTGACACAAAATAAATGCTGAGGAGCAAGAGAATCGATGTTTCACGCATTCTTGATGAAGGACTTATGCCCGAAATGTCAATTCCCGTGCTCCTCCGATGCTGCCTGGCCTGATGTGCTTTTTCAGCACCCCACTCTCAACTCTGATCTCCAGCATCTGCAGTCCTTACTTTCTCCTACAAAATAAATGCTGTTTTATTCTGAGACTAGCGAGCGATAATTTCTCTATCAGGGACGGTGGATCACTTTTTAGTGCAATCTCTGGATTGATGCATTTCAAATCAACTAGGAATTTATTTTGCTCTTATAAAGTCCTTTTTAACATCATTTAACATTTCATTTCTCACCATTCGTAATCTGTGCAACCAAATGTTTTAAAAATAATTAATTAAAGTGAAGCAATCCATTTTCTTCACGAATTAATGTGGGCAACTCTCACTGTGGCATGACTGTTGAAGGGGCAACATTGCTGGATTAACCCCTTCACTCCAATAAAGACATTATGTTATATCTTCCAACTTGCTTCGCCATGTCTAGTTTCTGTCTGAAGGTTTGAAGTTTTGAATGGTTGTATCACCAATTGGCAATTTAGTAAGAAGAGTTTGCAAATGTTAAGTCATAGAGACAAAAAAATATACAGCATGGAAACAGACCCTTCGGTCCAACCCGACCAGATATCCCAACCCAATCTAGTTCCACCTGCCTGCACCCGGCCCATATCCCTCCAAACCCTTCCTATTCATATAACCATCCAAATGCCTCTAAAATGTTGCAATTGTACTCGCCTCCACCACATCCTCTGGCAGCTGATTCCATGCACGAACCACCCTCTGTGTGAAAAAGTTGCCCCTTAGGTCTCTTTTATATATTTCCCCTCTCACCCTAAACCTATGCCATCTAGTTTGGGACTCCACGACCCCACAGAAAAAACTTTGTCTATTTATCTTATCCATGCCTCTCATAATTTTGTAAACCTCTATAAGGTCACCCCTCAGCCTCTGATGCTCCAGGGAAAACAGCCCCAGCCTGCTCAGCCACTCCCTATAGCTCAAATCCTCCAACCCTGGCACCATCGTTGTAAATCTTTACTGAACCCTTTCAAATTTTACAACATCTTTCCAATAGGAAGGAGACCAGAATTGCACGCAATATTCCAACAGTGGCCTAACCAATGTCCTGTACAGCCGCAACATGACCCACCCAACTCCTGTAGTCAATACTCTGACCAATAAAGGAAAGCATATCAAATGCCTTCTTCACTATCCTATCTACCTGCAACTTCACTTTCAAGGAGCTATGAACCTGCACTCCAAGGTCTCTTTGTTCAGCAACACTCCCTAGGACCTTACCATTAAGTGTATAAGTCCTGCTAAGATTTGCTTTCCCAAAATGCAGCACCTTGCATTTATCTGAATTAAACTTCATCTGCCAATTCTCAGCCCATGGGCCCATCTGGTCCAGATCCTGTTGTAATCTGAGGTAACCCTCTTCACTGTCCACTCCACTTCTAATTTTGGCATCATCTGCAAACTTAGTAACTGTACCTCTTATGCTCGCATCCAAATCATTTATGTAAATGACAAAAGGTAGAGGGCCCAGCACCAATTCTTGTGGCACTCCACTGGTCACAGGCCTCCAGTCTGAAAAACAACCCTCCACCACCATCCTCTGTCTTCTACCTTCGAGCCAGTTCTTTATCCAAATGGCTAGTTCTCCCTATATGTGGTCTCTTCTATGTTGGGGACACAGGCCGCCTACTTGCAGAATGTTTCAGGGAACACCTCTGTGATACCCGCACCAACCAACCCAACCGCCCTGTGGCTGAACACTTTAGCTCTCCCTCTCACTCTGCCAATGACATGCAGGTCCTTGGCCTCCTCCATCGCCAGACCCTGGCCACAAGACGCCTGGAGGAAGAGCGCCTCATCTTCCGCCTAGGAACCCTCCAACCACACGGGATGAATGTAGATTTCTCCAGCTTTCTCATTTCCCCTACCCCCACCTTATCTCAGTCCCAATCCTCGGATTCAGCACCGCCTTCTTGACCTGCAATCTTCCTCCCGACCTCTCCGCCCCCACCCCCTCTCCGGCCTATCACCCTGACCCTCACCTCCTTACACCTATCGTATTCCCAGCGCCCCTCCCCTAAATTCCCTCCCACTACTTTTTATCTCAGCCCGCTTGGCACACCAGCCTCATTCCTGAAGAAGAGCTTATGCCCGAAACATCGATTCTCCTGCTCCTTGGATGCTGCCTGGCCTGCTGTGTTTTTCCAGCACCACATTTTTCAACTCTGATCTTTGATGGGCCCTATTGTCTCCCTTGTTACCCTTTTGTTCTTAATATATTTGTAAAAAACCTTTGGATTATCCTTAATTCTATTTGCCAAAGCTATCTCATGTCCCCGTATTGCCCTCCTGATTTCCCTCTTAAGTATACTCCTACTTCCTTTATACTGTTCTTAGGATTCACTCGATCTATCCTGTCTATACCTGACATATGCTTCCTTCTTTTTCTTAACCAAACCCTCAATTTCTTTAGTCATCCAGCATTCCCTATACCTACCAGCCTTCCCTTTCACCCTAACAGGAATATACTTTCTCTGGATTCTTGTTATCCCATTTCTGAAGGCTTCCCATTTTCCAACCATCCCTTTACCTGCGAACATCTGCCTCCAATCAGCTTTTGAAAGTTCTTGCCTAATAATGTCAAAATTGGCCTTTCTCCAGTTTAGAACTTCAACTTTTAGATCTGGTCTATCCTTTTCCATTACTATTATAAAACGAATAGAATTATGGTCGCTGACCCCAAAGTGCTCCCCCACTGACACCTCAGTCACCTGCCCTGCCTTATTTCCCAGAGTAGGTCAAGTTTTGCACCTTCTCTAGTAGGTACATTCACATAATGAATCAGAAAATTGTCTTGTACACACTTAAGAAATTCCTCTCCATCTAAACCTTTAACACTATGGCAGTCCCAGTTGATGTTTGGAAAGTTAAAATCCCCTACCATAACTACCCTATTATTCTTACAGATAACTGAGATCTCCTTACAAGTTTGTTTCTCAATTTCCCTCTGACTGTTGGGGGGGTTCTATAATACAATCCCAATAAGGTGATCATCCCTTTCTTATTTCTCAGTTCCACCCAAATAACTTCCCTGGATGTATTTCCAGGAATATCCTCCCTCAGCACAGCTGCAATGCTATCCCTTATCAAAAATGCCACTCCCCCTCCTCTCTTGCCTCCCTTTCTATCCTTCCTGTAGCATTTGTATCCTGGAACATTCAGCTGCCAGTCCTGCCCATCCCTGAGCCATGTTTCCGTAATTGCTATGATATCCCAGTCCCATATTTCTAACTATGCCCTGAGTTCATCTGCCTTCCCTGTTAGGCCCCTTGCATTGAAATAAATGCAGTTTAATTTATTAGTCCTACCTTGTCCCTGCCTGCCCTGACTGTTTGACTCACTTCTGTTCTCAGCTGTAACTATCTCAGATCGATCTCTTTCCTCACTATCTCCCTGGGTTCCCCCCCCCCCCAATCTTACTAGTTTAAATCCTCCTAAGCAGTTCTAGCAAATTTCCCTGCCAGTATATTAGTCCCCTTCCAATTTTGGTGCAATCCGTCCTTCTTGTACAGGTCACTTCTAAACCGAAAGAGATTCCAATGATTCAAAAATTGTGAATCCTTCTCCCATACACCAGCTCCTCAGCCATGCATTCATCTGCTCTATCCTCGTATTCCTGCCCTCACTAGCTTGTAGCACTGGGAGTAATCCAGATATTACTACCCTTGAGGACCTCCTTTTTAAATTTCTGCCTAACTCTCTGTAATCTCCCTCCAGAATCTCAACGTTTTCCCTCCTTATATTGTCGGTTCCAATGTGGACAATGACCTCCTGCTGGCCCCTCTCCCCCGTGAGAACATTCTGCACCCTCTCTGAGACATCCTTGATCCTGGCACCAGGGAAACAACACACCATTCTGCTTTTTCTCTGCTGGCCACAGAAACGTCTGTCTGTACCTCTGACTACAGAATCTCCGAACACAATTGATCTCTGGGAAGCTGACGTACTCCTCATTGCATTAGAGCCAGTCTCAATACCAGAAACTTGGCTGTTCGTGCTACATTCCCCTGAGAATCCATCACCCCCTACATTTTCCAAACAGCATACCTGTTTGAAATGGGTATATACACAAAAGGCTCCTGCCCTAGGTGCCGACCTCTCTCACCCTTCCTGGAGTTAACCCATCTATGTGACTGTATCTGAGACTTTCCCACCTTCCTATAACTGCCATCCATCACACACTGTTGCTGTTGCAAATTCCTCATCGCTTCTATCTGTCTCTCCAACCAATCCACTCGATCTGATAAGATTCACATCCAACAGCATTTATGGCAGATATAATCCACAGTAACCCTTAAACTCTCTTTGAACTCCCACATCTGACAAGAAGTACATATCACTGCAAAGGCCATTTTTGCTCCTTCACAATCTACAGACCCAGAAAATAACACCGTCTTATTCCTCTACAAACACTGACCCAGGTTAAATTAATAGTTATGGCTTATATTTTAAGTTTAATCAAGAGACTTATCTCCAAAAATATATAATCATGAAAGAAACCATAATGCTCACTACTGCAGCCTTTCTCTTGGACAGACTTAAAACTACAAATAACTTATCTGATTCTGTGTTGTGAACTTCGCCCAACAGTTCCTCCAAGATTAGTTGTGAATTTCACTGTTTGTTAATTTTCCCAGATGCACTCCGATGTCCAGCGATACACGAATTCAAACAGCAAAGGCAGTAACTGTGCAGGTTCTCTCTCTCACTCTCACTCTCTTACTCTCGCTCTCTTACTCCCGCTCTCTTTCTCTCTCTCTCTCTCTCTCTCTGTCTCTCTCTCTCTCCTGCACTGTCCTCACCTTGTGCTTCCTTTGTCTGCTCTTTTCCCTTTTAAACTGCTGTTGTTTTGACTTTTTTTCCCCATAGTTCCAAAACAATGCATATAAAACAGTAGTTGCTGCTCCTGGAATTCGAGGAAATCACCTCCAACACCTAAAATACCTCAAAAAAAGGAACAGCTCTTACAGCCAGAAATTTTTCCCGTCCTCCATCTTGGATTGCCCAGAACTGGTTGTTATCAAAATGAAAGTGCTCACAATCCAGACTGTCAGTGCAGTGCTTTCCTGAGGGAATGCCAATGCGCTGAAGTTGCTATTCCTCGGATCAATCACTAAATCAAAGTTATATCATTCTGAAATAGGAATCTATGGCAATTCCTACAAATACAGGAGAGAGATAGACTGACATCTTCCATTCTGTCCATCATCAGTGTTACTTAATTTTGATAAAGCTAATATACGATCCAAAATTCCTCATTAGTGTCCAGTCAAATTAAAAATTGCCATCAGCAAACATTCATGGACTTAAACAGGAAACAGTATTTCATCACACACATTCATCTTGAAAGGCTTTCTCGCAGCATAAAATGCAGAGCAAATACAAAAGAAAGATGCATTAAAGAGAAGAATGCTCTTGTACCTAAACTAACAAAATAATTTACAGCTACTTATATGTAAAAATCAAGAGAAGGAGGGAACTTTTCACTCTGGAGTGGAAATCCAGGGAAGTACTGATGGCTGTAGTCAGAATTGGTAGAGTTCCTGCAAATGAAGTACTATTCAACAAGTCTTGTAAGCGTGTAGGCAAGCCCTGGTTGTAATTGTAACTGGGGTACCAACTCCCTTTGCAGGTGAACTCTGCACCTCTAGGCATTCAGGTTCCAGGAGGCTTTTAAAAGACTCCAATGCCTTGCAGTTCTGAAATGGTAATGTGCTACAGCCTGGTTTCCACTGGGCTGATTTTTCTGAGGTCTTTTTCAGAGCAGGCAGGACTTCGTTAAATTGAAAAACTTCAAAATCAGTATTATGCCATACACATGAAGAATGAAACACATTGGAGGGCAATTAATAGTCTTTCTATGTGAATAAGAGGACCTGTTATAGGTATATGGTCTCAATTGCCTACCTTTGTTATCTGGCCAGGTTTAGAATTAGAGTCTGGCCCCGGATTATCCTTGTGTTTTGGGGTAAGCCCCTTGTGAACAGCAGTGTGGAATTCTACAGATGTGTACTATTTAAGCATGTCCAATTTAATTCTCCTTGTAAATTTCCAAAAGCTCATTATGTATTCTTGATTAATAGCCTGGAAATCCATTAGTCTGTTGGAACTGTTGAACCCCAATGAAAGCATTGCTTGATTGATAGCTCTATCTCTCAGATCCATTCAGAAAATTGAACAGTATTGATTTACGCAAATGTGAGAGGGTTCAAGTGTTTGCAATTTCTGCTATTAATACTTATAAATGGTCTGGTTAATTGACATGTCTATTGACCTGTAGCAAAATTAGTGCTTTTTAACAGAAGTGAAAACAGTGAATGAATGACTTTATTTTATAAAGCTTTGTTTTTAAACACAACCTATTGTCACAATAAAGTTCATTGCTTCTATACCCTTTACAGTGGGTGAATGGGCATGGACGTTCCATAGCTTGGCATGGGCATGTACAAGGGGACATGGAAAGCATGAAATTGTCTTGGAGACATGAGGTGCCGTGGGGAATTTGGGTCGGCATATGAGATGGCACTGCATGGGAGAGAGTGACAGACTAAGAGGTGAAAGGTCAAGAGGGCCTTGCCTTTTATACACCAAGTTCCATGCTACCAAAGTGGGACTTATCAACAGTGTACCTCTGCAGTGGTCTGCCTGGCTGTGTTTTCAAGTGATCTCTTTCTCAGCTGGCCTGACTCAGCAGCCTGCCCCAACATCCCCCCACCCCCAACAATGAAGATCATGGCTTTGGAACCACATTCTCCAGAAATGACCGTACAGAACCGGGAATTTTCCCAGCTCCCTTATTCAGGGATGAGAATCCCAGGCCATTTCGCAAAACCAATTCAGTAGCTTAAATTATTTTGGGACATCCTCAATTTGCGAGCTTTGTTGTTTGAACATAGTAAAAGCAAAACGCAGAAATGCATTTTATGTTGCTTCTCATTATGTTGCGATCCTGAAGTTAGACGTTTATAAACTTGGGGTGGGTGGGGCTGTTAGTGGTGGTGGGTGGGGTGGGTAGGCGTGCATGGATTGGGTGAATAGCCAAGGCCTTTTCTTTAGGTTGGGGGAATCCAAAACTGAGGGGAAATAAGAGGGAAAACGTTTAACAGGGAAACTAAGGGGCAACGTTTTCACTCAGAAAGGCGGTGTGCCTAGGAATGAACTGCCAGAGGAAGTGGCGGAGGCTGGTACAATTACATCCATAGTGCTATCATGCATTCAGCACCTTCAAATGTGGAGTCATGAAGAGCCTCCCTAGGAGGATTTAGAAAGTTCCAGAAGGCTAGCAGTTGGCTATAGGGCAATCCTGCCTCATGTGCATTGCAGTGCCAGGGAACCTGGTAACCTTAGGTTGAAGAGGAAGTCAAATGGGCTTTGTTGGTTCAATGGTGGCGTCTCTGCCTCTGGACAGAGAGGACCCAGGTTCCATTCTCACCTGCTCCTCAGTTGTGCAATAGCAGCTTTGATCAAGTAGATTGGAAAATATCTAAAAATGATGACGAGCTAGTGGCATTACAGCTGGACTAGTAATCTGGAATCCCAGCTAATGTTCCAAGGACCTGGGTTTGAACTCTATGAGACAGATGGTGGAATTTGGACTCGATAATATACTGGGATTAAAAGCCTAAATGATTATCATAAAAACTCAGCCTACACACTGGAGTTAACTTTCCAAAGAGTGGCAAGGAATCATGGTCCATTCCTTCACTAATGTTTTTCATGTCTACATATGTGTCTAGACCTACAGAAATGTGGTTCACTGTTAGTTGTCCACTGAAATAGCTGTAAGTAACTCAATTGTATCAACTGCTGAAAATGAATGACTCCGGGCAGATCTTCCAAACCCACAGCCGCTGCCATCTAGAAGGACAAGATCAGCAAATAAAAAACAAAAGAACTGTGGGCGCTGTAAATCAGAAACAAAAACAGAAGTTGCTGGAAAAGCTCAATAGGTCTGGCAGCATCTGTGAAGGGAACTTGGAATTAACGTTTTGGGTCCAGTGACCCTTCCTCAGAGATAGCAGGCAGATGGGAACTCCACCCCTTACAAGTTCCCCTCCTATCCACTCACAATACTGACTTGGAAATACATTGCCCTCCCCTCAGTAATGGTCAAAATCTTGGAATCCCCTTCCTAATGGCATTGTGGGTGCACATACAGCAAATGGACTGCAGCAATTCATGAAGTCACCAGCTTCTGAAGCGCGAGTAGGAATGGTCAGCAAATGTTGGCCAGTGACACTGATGTGCTGCGAGTGAATTTCAAAAAAATGAAAATTTTGATAGATTGGCAATTCCAGGGGTAAGAGTTGAGAAGTATGGCACCGGAAAAGCACAGCAGGTCAGGCAGCATCATAGGAGCAGGAGAGTCAACGTTTCGGGCATAAGCCTTTTAACGGGAATGCGCCACACTTTTCAACTCTGATCTCCAGCATCTGCAGTCCTCACTTTCTCCAATTCTCGGGATAACTCCTGCTCTTTGACGGAGCAGCAGCATTAAGGCACATAGTGTGTAGTGTGAAAGTAACTTCACATTGAAGGGAAATATCACTCCTAGGTATGTTAATATAAACCGAGGACAATGTGGGTAATTCTGCGTTAAGAAGGCTTGCACCTGGGTTTCCCCGTGTGATAATATTCCAACTGCAGCAGGGTGTCTGGGGAAGGTGTGACTCCTGGTGCCATTATGTTCTCCTTCAGACATTTCTGCCAATGCTTCACAGCTAATGAACAACCTTGAAGTGTAGCAGCTGTTGTTATTGACCCAGCAGTCGGGTGATGAAGACTTTCTTTCCTCGATGTCATGATTTTTCTAGAAATGTCAGCCAGGAGAAATCTCAATGTTACACATGGACCAGGCTGACTCATCGCAGGTCGGTATGATGGAAAATCTGTAACAGGATCCACTGGGAACTCTCGCCCAACTCGGCCAATGGTTGAGGCCCAGTCTGTGTTTTATGCCGAAAGATAAGAAAGAAAAGAAAGTAAATCTTTTGCAGCTGTACTTTAAAAAGCAGAGCAATACATCAGGGGATTGAAAGGGTGTCAAATAGATCACTCAAAGATCCAATGCTTGTGATTTCTTTAGATTACATTACATTACAGTGTGGAAACAGGCCCTTCGGCCCAACAAGTCCACACCGGCCTGCAACCCACCCATACCCCTACATTTACCCCTTACCTAACACTAGGAGCAATTTAGCGTGGCCAATTCGCCTGACCTGCCCATCTTTGGACTGTGGGAGGAAACCGGAGCACCCGGAGGAAACCCACGCAGACACGGGGAGAATGTGCAAACTCCACACAGTCAGTCGCCTGAGGCAGGAATTGAACCCGGGTTTCAGGCACTGTGAAGCAGCAGTCCTAACCACTGTGCCACCATGCTGCCCACAGCATCTAGTTAAACTATGCTTTCTTTTAGAAATGTTAGATAAGTAAGGAACCTTAGTCCACAAAGGACCATAGGCATGTTTCTTCTTTAGAAAAGGAATGACAGCTGATTATATGAAGAGTGTAACCAATTCACAAGCATGAAATAAAAGGAGGAGGTAGGTTACGACAGGGATTAAAGCCATGCTGTTAGCTTTATTCTGCATCCCACTTTAGACATCAAATTAACTGTGCGAAGCAATAACATTCCCCACCCCCACACCCCTGTGGGCATTAAAACCATTGCCTAACCAAAATCTGTCTATCTCAGAGAATCGACTTAGAGCTCAAGATCAACATTGAACAAGAAAAGGTGGATAAGAGTCTTAGAAATGTACAGAATGGAAACAGACCCTTTGGTCCAAATTGTCTGCACTGACCAGACATCCCAGTCTGACCTAGTCCCATTTGCCAGCACTTGGACCATATCCCTCTAAATCCTCCTTATTCTTATACCAATCTAATGCCTTTTAAATGTTGTAATTGTACGAACAACAACCACCACTTCCTCCAGCAGCTCATTCCATACATGCATTGTTTTCTGTGTGAAAATATTACCCCTCAGGTTCTTATTAAATTTTTGCCCTCGCACCTTAAGCCTGACCATCTAGTTATGGACTCCTTTCCTTGGGAAAATAACACTGGCTGTTCACCTTATCCATGCCTCTCATGATTTTATAAACCTCAGTGAGGGCACCCCTCAGCCTCCGACACACCAGGCAATAAAACCCCAGCCTATTCAGCCTCTCCTGATAATTCAAACCCTCCAATCCTGGCAGCAGCTTTTCTGCACCCTTTCAAGTTTAACAACATCCTTCCTTTAGAAGGGCAACCAGGATTGTAAACAGTAAAAAGATGACCTCATCTATACAGCTACAACATGACGTTCCTATTCACTGTTCTGACCAATGAAGGCAAGTATGCCAAAAGGTGCCTTTATCTCATCAGAATTCATCAGAATTTCTGATGAAGGGCTTATGCCCGAAACGTCGAATTTCCTGTTCCTTGGATGCTGCCTGACCTGCTGCGCTTTTCCAGCAATACTACCCAGGGCCCTACTATTAACTGTGTATGTCCTATCTTGATTGCCTTGCCAAATGCAATACCTCACATTTATCTAAATTAAACTCCATCTGCCACTCGTCAGCCCATTAACCCATCTGCTCAAGGTCTCATTGTACTTTGAGGGGTAGCACGGTGGCTCAGTGACTCAGTGGTTAGCACTGCTGCCTCACAGCACCAGGAACTCTGGATCGCTTCCAGCCTCGGGCGACTGTCTGTGTGGAGCTTGCACGTTCTCCCTGTGTCTAGGTGGGTTTCCTCCGGGTGCTCTGGTTTCCTCTCACAGTGCAAAGATGGGCACGTTAGGCGAATTGGCCTTGCAAAATTGCCCGTAGTGTTCAGGGATGTGTAGGTTAGATGCATTAGTCAGGGGAAATGTAGGGGAATAAAGTCTGGGTGGGTTACTCTTCAGTGGGTCGGTGTGAACTTGTTGGGCCAAATGGTCTGTTTCCACACCATAGGGATTATATGATAATCTTCTTCACTGTCCACTACAGCACCTATTTTGGTGTTATCTGCAAACTTACTAACCATGCCTCTTATGTTCACATCCAAATCATTTATATAAATGACAAAAAGCGATGGACACAGCTCCGATCCTTGTAGTGCACCACTGGTGACAGGCCTCCAGTCCAAAAAGCACCATCGTCCTCTGTCTGCAACCTTCAAGCCAATCTTGTATCCAATTGGCTAGATCCCACGGGATTCCATGTGATCGAACCTTGCTGACCAGTCTACCATGCAGAGTCTTGTCAAACGCTTTACTGAAGTCCTTATAGACAACGCCTACCATTCTGCCTTCATCCATCTTCTTTGTCACCGCTTCACAACATTTGATCAAGTTGGTGAGACATGATTTCCCATGCTCAAAGCCGTGTTGACTATCAGTAATCAGTCCTTGCCTTTCTAAATGCGTGTTAAATCCTGTCCTTCAGAAGCCCCTCCAACAACTTATCCATCACTGACGTAGTTGCTATATTCTTAGACTTACAGGGGCAGCATGAGAGCCAGACATTTGGACAGCTCCCGTGGAAGGGTAAATATGTATGGGAATTGTGAGCGCAGGGTGAGAGGTTTGTTGTTTGCGAAAGTGCCAGGTGGATAAAGGGGAGATTGCTAGTGGTTTGGGTGCCTGGATCTCAGGTATGTAGGGTACCACGTCAGCTGGTAAGTCAATACAATGTCAAGGAGTGAGGAAAGGGGACAGCGAAGAGATGGAATGTTTGGGGCCAGTAAGGCTGAATGGGGGATATCAAGTCACGGTCAGAGGGCAAGGTGTCTAGAGGTGGCGTGGTAAGTTGTGGGAAGAGCTAAATTTAACATCTACCTAGGGCTTTGACTAGATTTTTAATTCTCTAATTTTACCTGCATGACTATTTACTTGATGACAGTGGCACCCTCCAAATTCCTGTATATAAATGCACACTTTTAGAAGAGGCTAAGCATAGGGAAAAGACCCATTGGAATCGTCAATTTCCTGAACATATCCCTTGGAGTCTGCTACGTTGGGGATAATGCTGGGTCCCTGTGCACAAGTCCCCTCTACACTGTAGTAATGGTCATCTGGGCATCGGAAAAGCCAGGACGTTGTCCGGAAAGTGACCCTCACCACCGATGATAAGCTGACTTGCCTGTGTTACTGAATTTATCCTTCTCCTCTTGTTAGTGTGAATAAATGATTGCAAAGTGCTGATATTTTCCAGGTCAGGGAAGGTTAAATTTCATAAATATTAAACAGCAGCAGCCCTATTATTTTCTGCGAAGTAATATTTCAATATTATAATTTTGGTACAGCATTCAAAGAGCAGAAGGGGAACTGCAGAATAGTCTGTTTAATGAATAGGTAGTGTTCTGTACTCCTTGAATTTTTAGCCCTAGTTGAATTTATTTTTAATAAGTATTTAAGCTAATGATGTAGGTATAATCCAAAAGCGAATGTCCACACACTGGCAGAGTTCATAATGTAACATTATCAATGTTTTAGACCTCCGAGTCCTGCTAGACGGTTTGAGCAATCCTTATTTGACTGAAAAAAACTTAAATCACAATCTGACTCACACTCTGAATCTGGGTCAGGAGAAGGTTCATTAATATTAATCCCTTGTATGCTGTGAAATGATAATTCTTAATGATGTTATTCCCTAGAAATGTGAGATGGAAATTCCCATGGTGTCAGGAAGCATAGAAATTGGACCCATTTAATTGCCAGAGAGGCCATTTATCAATCTCTTAACAACTGGAAAGTGCTAACGAGGGAAATGTAAATGAATGTCAATTAGACTCATCAACAGGCCAAATTGACACCCATTAACCCTGAGACCACCCTTCAAATATGGGGACCACAGTGTACACAGTCTTTCAGGTGCAGTAAATGGCCAGTATCGTGTCAACAAAAGTTCCTTGCTTTTTAGCTCCAACCAACCATTCCCCACTCCCACACCACCGCCCCCCCCTTCTCCCCCATTCCCCCCCCCTCCCAGCAATTAAGGCCTAATGTGCATTTGCCCTTCTTAATGACTTGCTGCATCTGCATGCTAACAGTTTGTGTTTGATACACAAGACCATCTGGGCCCCTCTGTGCTGCACTGTGTTGGAGTCTATCTCCATTTATATAAAAATCTGCCTTTTGCTAGTCCTGCTTCGTTTTGTAATGTCTGTTCTACCAGACTGAACGTTACACTTGACAGTGCCTTTATCATTTTTGATCTTCTGTATAAACATCTTGATTATGCTTCTCTCTTTTAAGATAGCAGTAACTGAGATTGACAGCATTCCAATTTTGTCAAGTGCTTTTTAAAGGAAGGCACATGTGTAACTATCACAGATTGTAGTCTTTCATCTGAATGTTGCGCGTATTATATACCAGGATCCATTTAGCAGTGCTCAGTGGGGAGGAGCATTCAAAGAAAATTTATGTCAGAAATTAGAGATAACACTTTATCTGACAGACCCCCTAAAAATCAGGGCTGAAATAGAAATATAGGGCTGAATTTTCCCAAAGTGTGATTTCAGTGCGTTTTGGGGTGGGTTTCCCTCCTTGAGCCCCAGCGACACTTCTCACCTGACGTTACGCTGCTCACTTCATTAAGAGTGCACCCTCGCCTCTGCAGTGCTGCTGTCACATAATCTTGTAATTAGTGATGGCCAAAGTCCCAGGACCTTATGGTGCTCATGCCCCATGATTATGTTCCACCATTTCAAGGGTTGTCAGCCAGGTGTGAAGTAGCCACCTGGGTCAGTATGATCTGGAGGAACGTGCAATAATGTCATATGAAGGTTATTGACCTTCTGCTTTCTGCAAGGATAAGTTCCACTATCTTCCCCCTGCTACTTCACACTCTGCCATTGCATTCACCTCCAACCAAGACTAATAGACTTCAACTCTTGATATTGCATGCAGCATCTTCTCTCAATGACTCTCACCCCTCTAAACCTTTCTTCATTCTGCAATTCCTACTAATTCACTTGAGACACCTTTTTTGAACAAGGATGGACCAGCCCCTTGACTAACATGGTCTCCATTGACTGGACTAAGGACTGCTCCCCTTAGATTTACAGTGGTGGTTATTTGGTTGAAGGGTGTTTGCTGTATTAATTGCAACCACGTGTTGGAGGTGTGACAAAAGACATAGCACAGTGTCGTGCAGCAATATGTCCACCCCCTTGACTGCTCGAGCTGAATTTACCCAGAATTCACCTGAGTGTCAATTCTAGCGAGTTGTGTAGGGGGTTTCTCTCTGTGAATCTGAGCATTCCTTCCTCACCTAATCCTCGGCACTCATCCTGTTTTCCACTCGCATCCGCTGAAGATTTCACCACTGCCAGGAATCTCTTGCAATGACAACATTTTTAAACCCCAGCCACACACCAGGTCAGTGCACACAGTGAAAGGAGAATGTAAAAGGAACATTTTTTTCAGGACATATTGGTGGGCCATCCAACACTTCAATGCAAATGCATATTAGGGGTGAGTGAGTGCCTGGGAGTATTACTTCTCTATTCATTTCTCTCCTTCATTCATTCACAGATTGAGGGCATCACTGGCTGGGTCAGCATTTATTGCCCATCCCCAACTGCCCAGAGGGCAGTTCAGAATCAACCACGTTGCTGTGGGTCTGGAGTCACATGTAGACCAGACCAGGTGAGGATGGGAGATTTTCTTCCCTAAAGGGCATTAGTGAACCAGATGGGTTTTTCCTGACAATTGGCAAGAGATTCATTTAGATTAGATTACCCACAGTGTGGAAACAGGCCCTTCGGCCCACCAAGTCCACACCGACCCGCCGAAGCGCAACCCACCCACATGGTCATCATTAGATTCTTAATTCCAGATTTTTAAAAAAATTGAGTTGTTGGGCCGAAGGGCCTGTTTCTGTACTGTAGGGAATCTAATCTAAAAATCTAATCTCATTCAAGTTCCACCATCTGCAGTGACAGGATTCAACCCAGGTCCCCAGCACATTATGTGGATCCCTAGATTAGCAGGCCAGTAATAATCTCACAAGACCATTGCCTCCCCTGCTAGACTATTAATGCAGAGACCCAGATAATGTGCTGGGGACCTGGGTTTGAATCCTGCCATGGTAAGTGGTGGAACTGATTTCAATAATAATAAGCATTTAATGATGACCATGAAACCATTGCCGATTGTCGGGAAAATCCCACATGGTTCACTAATGTCCTTAAATCTGCCATCCTTACCTGGTCTGGCCGACATGTGGCTCCAGGGGACAACAATGTGGTTGACTCACAACTGCCCTCTGGGCAATTAGGGATGGGCAATAAATGCTGGCCTGGCCAGAAATGCCCTCATCCTGCGAATGAATTTTTTTAAATAAAAATTCATAACTGTTTTGCTATTGAAGAGCCAGGCTACATGGGTCGCCTATCTTTAGTATCATTCCATCTTAGACTCCAGTCTAAGAGTAGATGGAAGTGAGGACTGCAGATGCCGGAGATTAGAGTTGAGAGTGTGGTGCTGGAAAAGCTCAGCAGGTCAGGCAGCATGCGAGGAGCAGGAGAATCGACGTTTTGGGCAAAAGCCCTTCATCAGGAATGAGGCCTTGATTGTCTACTGTTTTCCTTAATGCTCAGTGTAAGCTGAAGGATTCCTATTATTTAACATGGGAGTATTACAGACCTGAAAACCATCAAATGGTTGAAAACATTTGCTTTTATTCAGCAAAAGCAAAAGCAAAGAAAACGTACATCTGAGAACAGACAGATCAAAATAAATTTACAATCAGGGAGTGACCATCGGATTCACCTTACACCTATTGGAAGTCAGTGTCAATTGAGCCCTGTTTGACTAATTGTACCCAATCCTGCAGTGCTCCATCATTCAGGTGAAACTAGAACTGGGGTGACATAGCCTCAAAATAAAGGGGACCAGATTTGGGACTGAGTTGAGGAGGAACTTCGTTATCCAAAGGGTTATGAATCTGTGGAATTCCCCATCCAGTGAAGCAGTTGAGTCTACCTTGTTGAATGTTCTTGAAGCAAAGATAGATGGATTTTTGAACAGTGGAGGAATTATTGAGGGTTATGATGAGTGGGCGGGTAAGTGGAATGAGGCCATGAAAAGGTCAGCCATGATCTTATTGAATGGTGGAGTAGGCTTAACGAGCCTCCTGCTCCTGTTTCTTATGTTCACAAGCTTGTGTTCCCCCACTTAATGTCCTCAACTTGCTCCTCGGTAGACTGCCGCTACTCTCCCAGCTCACTAGCGTCCATCCCATCCCCGCTTCGCTTGTTGCAGTTGTGCAGAAGTAGTGTGTTCAAGTGGTGTAGCACCCACTCCCTTTCCAGCATTAGCCACATTCCTGCCACATATGGTCCTCCTCCACATCTCTGTGCACATCACCCCAGCAATGGGGACAATAACCCCTGCTGTGCCTGGAATCATTGGTCTTGCTTCCAATGAACCTGCGTGGGGAATATCAAAAAACAAAACAGATTCTTAATAGTGTGAACAGTCAGCATTCATATCACTCACAAACCACAACTTATGACAGTCCTTCATACAGTGGGACACTGAGGGCTCTGACAATGATGGCTGTAAAATACCTCTAAATGACCTTTGACATAGCCACCTCATTCTGATGAACACAGCGCTAGCCATGTCTTACCAATACAGTTGGAGATTGTACAATTACTGATCCCTTGCCTGTATCCCCACCTCCACATTACCAAAAGTAGCAATGCATATAAGAGCATGTTAGTAAATACTCCTGTACAAGGTGAGAGTAGGTCAACTCTATGCCCCTATAAAACCCATGAGACCTTGGCTTGTTCTTGAGGATTGTGGCCCCGCAGGTGAGACTTTTAAGGTCACATGGCATCATTCTGCTTTGTAGAAGGAGATAGAACACATGCTCTAAGATGGTATACTCAAAGTGAATTACACTGACTGGAGCTCACCTATAGTCACGGTGCCAAAGCCAGGTGGTACCCAACAGTTATGTGTGGACTATTACAAAGTTAATGCCTTTACAAAGACTAATGCATATCCAGTTCCGCGGTTGGAGGAATGTGTCGAAAAGATGGAACAAGCAACTTACATTTCTAAGTTGGACTTGCTCAAAGGCTACTGGCAGGTACCTTTGTCTGAGGGAGCAAAGACAATTTGCCATTAAGAAAGCCAAAATTGCCTTTGCTCCCTTGGACTTTGCAATAGTCCACACATAACCGTTGGGTACCACCTGGTTTTGGTACCATGACTATAGGTGAGCTTCAGTCACTGTAACTCACGTTAATCCTACCATCTCAGAGCATACGCTCTCTCTCCTTCTGAACCTGTGCCAACTTTAGAGGGTTATGTCTATAAGGATATTGTTTAATTGGAATAGCATCTTCCATATTTAATGCACAATTAAGTTAATACTTCCCAGTTTGTTTCTGCATATCTCCCCATGTGATAGTAATAACTCTTTCAGGTCATTTCAATTTTCTTGTGGAAGGTAAGCCAATAATTTATCCGGATGTTTGGATAAATTCCTCATTGTCCAATTTGATTTGAGCAATGTCCAATTCAGAATCCTCTGAGCTTGGTTCTTCCTTCTGGGCTGTAATCATGAACACCTTCTCCTCTTGCTTCCCTTCTCTGTCAAAATACCTTTTGAGCATATTCACATGGCACTCTCTATGAGATTTCTTCCTGACTGGAGCCCCACTCAAGTAGTTCACCTCACTCAATTTCCTTTCAATTTCATAAGGTCCACTAAAAGGTTCACCTATTACTGGAAGTAACACCAATACTGTCTCCCCAACAGTAAAATTGTGAATTTGTGATTTCCTATCTGCTTCCTGTTTCATTGTATGCTGCGATACTTTCAAATGCTATCTAGTCAACTCTCCAGCTCTATTTAGTTGTTCTGTAAAATTTGACACATAGTCCAAATTGGTGGTCTCTGAATTCTCTCTTGTTAATTTCTCCTTAATAAATTTTAATGGCCCTCTTACTTCATGCCCAAAAATTAATTCAAATGGACTGAATTTGGTTGATTCACTGGTGCACCTCATAGAGTCATAGAGATGTACAGCATGGAAACAGACTCTTCAGTCCAACTCGTCCATGCTGACCATATATCAATCTAGTCTCACCTGCCAGCACTCAGCCCATTTCCCTCCAAATCCTTCCTATTCATATACCCATCCAGATGCCTTTTAAATGTTACACTTGTACCAGCCTCCACCACTTCCTCTGGCAGCCCATTCCATACACACACCACCCTCTGAGTGAAAAGGTTGCCCCTTAGATCTTTTTTATATCTTTCCACTTTCACCCTAAACCTCTGCCCTCTAGTTCTGGGCTCTCTCATCCCAGGGAAAATACCTTGTCTATTTACTCTATCCATGCTCCTCATGATTTTATAAACTTCTATAAGGTCACCCCTCAGCCTCTGACGCTCCAGGGAAAACAGCCCCAGCTTATTCAACCTCTCCTTACAGCTCAAATCCTCTAACCCTGGCAACATCCTTGTAAATCTTTTCTGAACCCTTTCAAGTTTCACAACATCTTTCTGATAGGAAGGAGACCAGAATTGCACGCAATATTCCAACAGTGGCCTAACCAATGTCCTGTACAACTGCAACATGACCTCCCAACTCCTGTACTCAGTACTCTGACCAATAAAGGAAAGCATACCAAATGCCTTCTTCACTATCCTATCTACCTGTGACTCCACTTTCAAGGAGCTATGAACCTGTAGTCCTAAGTCTCTTTGTTCAGCAACACTCCCTAGGACCTTACCATTAAGTGTATAAGTCCTGATAAGGTTTACTTTCCCAAAATGCAGCACCTCGCATTTATCGAAATTAAACTCCATCTGCCACTTCTCAGCCCATTGGTCCATGTGATCAAGATCCTGTTGTAATTCAAGGTAACCTTCTTTGCTGTCCACTACACCTCCAATTACTAACTATATCTTTTAAGCTCACATCAAAATCATTGCAATCTCTGATCGGAAAAAGTAGAAACGGAATTCCCTTTTTCCAATCATTTGGATAGTCCTGGTCATCAGCCCTCAATATGGCCTTTAATGTTTGATGCCATCTCTCTAGTGCTCCCTGCGATTCTGGATGGTATGAGGTAGATTTGAATTGCTTTATTCCCAAGTTATTCATAACCTCCTTGAATGGTTTGGATGTGAATTTTGACCCTTGATTGGACTGTATCTCTATTGCTAGTCTGTATCTAGTAAAAAATTTGAATAATTCTTCTGCAACCTATTTAGCTGTGATATTGCATAATGGGACTGTCTCAGGAAATCTAGTCAATGCATCCATCATTGTTAATAGATACTTATTCCCACTTTTTTCTTGAGTTAAGGGACCTACACAATCAATCAAGACTCTCGTGAAAGGTTCCTCAAATGTTGGAATAGGTATTGAAGGTGCAGGTTTTATTACTGACTGTTTTCCGATTAGCTGACATGTATGACACACCTGGCAAAATTCAACCACATCCCTGTGCAGTCCAGGCCAGTAAAAATGTTTTTGTATTTTAGCCTGTGTTTTCCTCACTCCTAAATGACTTCAAGTGGTAGCTCATGTGCCACTTGCAGCACCTCCTTTCTGTCACCTGCTGGCAAAACAATTTGATGAACTTCAGCCCATTTCTCATCTGCTTGACTGTGTGATGGTCTCCATTTCATTACTAAGACATCATTTTGTTAAGTAATAACAGACAGGATGCATTCACCCTCCTTCTCTGCATATGCCTTTTGATACAACTGTTTTAAGTTCTCATCTTTCTGCTGTAACTCAATAAGCTGAGCAGAGCTAAAGATACTTGCATTTTTAAAATTTCCCGCTCTGTCCCACTCATTTGATCAAAAAAAGTCTTTGATAATGCTACTTCCTTATCTGTGCCTTGTGATTTCTCTTGCTCAGCTTGTGACTCTGTGATTTTGTTACTACACAATCAGGGAAGACTCTTGAATAAACGTTTGCATTTCTTCAGTTACCTACGCCTCCACTGGCTTTTCAACTAGAGTAGCACGCCTACCTGTGAATCAGCTCTATCATTTGAAGGGCAAATTGTATTCCTGGAGCTGAGAGTTTGTCCAGTACACCTACCACAAATTCGCCACTCTTTTCTGGACAGTTTAGCCTGACTTTGCATAATTGAGTGCTTTTTGTCTCACTATGGATTCCCGTTACCAGTATCTTTTCTGGCAATAGTCCTTCAGGAGTACATATCTCCTCATTCTTTAGGAGACAATTCTGTGTCCCTTAATATTGTAACTTCTTTACCTGCTACTCCTGGCCTGTGTGAATACATTTTTATTTTTTATAGCAGATCTGGCACTTCCTCCTTAATCAACCTCTGATGCAGCTTTCGAGCTTCCATTGGGCTGTCTGTTACCATGCCAACAACACTCCCAGGCTTGTCTTATTTTCCTACATCTGGCTTTCTCCTAGCCCACCAGCACTGTGATGTCATGTGACCCACTTTATTACAATGAAAAAAAAACCGGAGCTTTCAACCTTCTGTGTCCCCCTGAAGGGTTTCCTTTTTCACCCTGTGGTAAATTATCCTTATGATCTTCACTGAGATCTACCTTTCCCTTTCCACGTGAGGATTTCTCTTTGCCCCAGTTTCTATCCCTCATGGACTGAAATTGATTCTGGAAGCCAAACTGTGTGCTTTATGGACCAGCTCCTAATCATCAGCCACTTCAGCTACTAACCTTGCCGTTTTAAACTCTTCAACATGAGTTTGCGCTGCTTCACGCAGTAAATTTTTGAATTCCTTCAAATTAATTACCTCTCTAAGGGCATGGTAGGTTTGCTCTACTTTTTGTAGCTCTTATCCATCTATCGGAATTACTTTGTTTAATCCTTTCAAACTTAACATAGGTTTGATCAGGGTTTCTCCTTAAGTTCCTGAAATGTTGCCCATTGGCTCCCGGGTATGTTCATATGCACTTATGTTGGTTTTTTTCACCTCCTTGTACTTGCCAGAAATCTCCCCCGATTGTGATGCAAAGACCTCTCTCACCCTACCTGCAAGTTTTGTTTGGATCAACAAAACCCACATGGTCACTACATTTGTTTAGCCACTTTTCCAAATGAGATGGAAAAGGCTTCCACGTGCTTCTCATCCAACTTAGGCAATGCTTGGGCATACTTAAACAGTTTCCCATCAGGCTTTCGCCCAGCATAGGTTTGCTCATCCCCACTCTCTTCTTCACTGGACTTGCCTTTAGCCTTCATCTCCAACCTTTTAAGATGACTTCCCTTTTTAGGTAAGCAGAAGTGAGGACTGCAGATGCTGGAAACCAGAGTTTAGATCGGAATGGTGCTGGAAAAGCACAGCAGGTCAGGCAGCATCCGAGGAGCAGGAAAATCGATGTTTTGGGCAAAAGCCCTTCATCAGGAATCCTGATGAAGGGCTTTTGCCCGAAACGAAGATTTTCCTGCTCCTCGGATGCTGCCTGGCCTGCTGTGCTTTTCCAGCAGTTCTCTTTTTTAAGGGCCAGTTTTTGCAGTTCAAACTCTCTTTCTCTTTCTCTTCTGCTTCCAACCGTAATTCAAACTGTTTCATTTCTGCTGCCGTTTCCTTATCTCTCACCTCTAACTCAAACTGCCTCACTGGCAATTGAATTCTTGCCATCTCTATATATCCTGATGGTGTTTCCAGCGAATTTAAATGCTGAGCTACTGCTGAAATCACCACATCTTTCCTCACATTAGGACGTAGCTTCAACGCCAGCTTGTCTACTAATTCCTGCAGCTTGGTCTTCTCCACCTTCTGTAAAACTTCCAAAGTCACCTTGTCCACCTCCAGAAAGCTCTTGGTGACTAAAAGAGCCATTGTTATCCCAACCAAACCAACACCTGAAATAAAGACACTAGCACCTACCACCTACCACAAAGAGCCCCAAGTCTGTTATGCACTCGGCCAGACCACTCAAAGCATTCTTAAGCAGGCAGGCCAGACCGTAACTTTGCAACTTGTTTCAGTAAGTATACAGTGAAAATGATCTGGAGTATGTTAGCTGGGTTGACTACCAGGTTTTAAAACAGACAAAAAATTATTCACAAAATTACAGAATGAAACACAAAGAACAGAATATAGAATACCCACAGAACTCAGACTATCCCAAACTAGACTGTTCCGAATATACACAACGGTCCCAATAAACAAGACCGTTGTTGTGGTTCTGCTCGCCAAGCTGGAAGTTTTTGCTGCAAACGTTTTGTTCCCTGGCTAGGGAACATCATCAGTGCTGTTGGAGCCTCGTGTGAAGCGCTGCTTTGATGTTTCTTCCGGTATTTATATTGATTTGTTCTTGCCGCTTCCGGGTGTCAGTTTCAGCTGCAGTGATTTGTATGTGGGGTCCAGTTCGATGTGTCTGTTGATGGATGTTCTTGCCGTTTCCGGGTGTCAGTTTCAGCTGTAGTGGTTTGTATATGGTGTCCAGGTCAATGTGTCTGTTGATGGAGTTTGGGGATGAATGCCATGCTTCTAGAATTCTCTGGCTGTTCTCTGTCTGGCTTGTCCTATGATAGTGGTGTTTTCCCAGTCAAATTCATGTTGCTGGTTGTCTGAGTGTATGGCTACTAGAGATAGCTGGTCGTGTCGTTTTGTGGCTAGCTGATGTTCATGGATGCGGATTGTTAGCTGTCTTCCTGTTTGACTGGGAAAACACCAATATCATAGGACAAGCCAGACAGAGAACAGCCAGAGAATTCCTAGAAGCATGGCATTCATCCCCAAACTCCATCAACAGACACATTGACCTGGACACCATATACAAACCACTACAGCTGAAAATGACACCCGGAAACGGCAAGAACATCCATCAACAGACACATCGACCTGGACCCCACATACAAATCACTGCAGCTGAAACTGACACCCGGAAGCGGCAAGAACAAACCAATATAAATACCGGAAGAAACATCAAAGCAGCGCTTCACACGAGGCTCCAACAGCACTGATGATGTTCCCTAGCCAGGGAACAAAACGTTTGCAGCAAAAACTTCCAGCTCGGCGAGCAGAACCACAACAACGGATACCCGAGCTACAAATCTTCAATCAGATTTTAAATAAACAAGACCCTTAAACTCAGTAAAAATGCAACAAAGACTCACAGGTTGAAGTTAGAAGGACAGAAATGGAGACAGTTTAACAGCCTGTTTCCACATAGCTCCTGCTGCACTGACTAACAACAATTCAGCTTCCAGGGCTGACCACTCCCCTTTCATCATAAAGAGTACTTCAGTGAGAAACAAAACTCACTTCAATAATTTCAGTCCGAGACAAGATCTGTCCTTTATTTCACACTTGCAAGTGGGTGTGATGTCCACAAGGCAGGGACAAAACACACTGAATTCAACAAATACTCGATATTTATATAATTTAGTTCTTACATTTTTTTTCTTATTTCATTGTTTCCCCCCCGTTCACATCCTCCACTCCCCTAAGACCGGTACCCATTACTCCTGTTTATCTCTTGTCTTATCCGGCCTTGTCTGTGACAAAATGCTTATGGCTTCACAGGGCCATTCGACCTCGTCCTGCTGTGGGTTATTGTTAGGCATTTCTTGCCTTACTATTATCTACACCCTCCGTCTGTGCTGCCCCTCACAGCCTCTTATCACTAAGCCCTTTTAATTGGGGTTTGTTCCTGTGTTTCTGTAAAAGTGGGAGACAGATGTTTATACCTATTGTTTATACAGGCATATCTAGTTTAACTGCCTCTCTTCACAGCATGTTATCTAGTGCCTGTATTTCTATCATTGTTTTGCAGTCCCGTTTCTTTCTTACATACATTTTTAGCTAATACAAAAAAAAATTATGCATTTCCTCCACATAGTTCCCATTCTTGTTGACTCAGCTCCTGGCTAAAACAATTACACACTGATGTGAGTTCACTTATTTTTATATAATCAATTATAATTGCAGAATTGTAGAAGTAACATTAATTTACCTATAGCCCACACTTCTAAAACGTAATAGTTTTGGCCTAAGGTCTCATCTGTTTATGTATAAGCAAATACCCTTTCATCTCTGTACCAAACCAGTCAATTCGGAGCCCGGACTGATTTATGACCCCGCTGAAAAAAATCAAGGACACAGTATCCTTGAGAAAAAGAACAACTTTTAGACAAAGGACCAGCTTTGTCACAATATGTTTTTGAGGGGGTTTGACCTGGTCCATAACAGACTGGAAAAACCTCCTCTTATTCCACCTGCTCTGGATGTGGTCACAGCCATTTCCAATATGCAGTTATGATGTTTGCAAGAGTAGAAGACAGCATGCGCTGTACTTGGCACAGTGAGTCACAGCCCCCACAAGGAGCCCCCGCAAGCTTCCATGTTCCTTTCTTCCTGGCTTTCCTGTTGAGCCCACCAGTGTGGACCCTCCACACGATCCCAGTAACCAATTTGAATTGTGACTTAATCTCCCAGTATTATCCCCTGAGCCCAAGGCAGCTTAGTTATTGTGCTGCATTGGCCCCCACCATCAAAGTTGCAGTGCTTGTCATTGTCTTTGATTCTCCCCTTTCTGTGTGGTGTCAGTACAGCCGCAGGGCTATGTAAATAATGTGAACCAACTGATCAGAGTGGCATATACCCATGCTGTAAATTCTGTGTGATTGTATGCTCAATATAGAGGTCTTGAAGTCACCCAATTGCATAAACATGAGAAAATGCTTAAAGAGCAGACATAATCCTGCCTCACCTCTCAAATCAATAGTGTAAATGATGTTTAAAAATAAACCCATTTATTACTTGTGGATAATTTTGGGATTATAGGCCACTTTTGAACATGATTACCACTTAAGGTATTAAAATTGATTCTGTAGTTCTGCAATTTCTAATCTTCAATAATTTTAATCTGTACTTAAATATCGATGGGTAGGAACCAGAGCCGTGCTAAATCCCACAGCAACGGATTATTTGATAAGTGACTCACTGAAGCGCTTCCCGCATTTTATGCACATTAGAAATCTTTCTCAATGCCTTTCATTCGGGAAAGGTCTAGCATGATCAGCTCAATTCTCATGCAAACCATGCCCTCTGAAGGAGTCGTTTTATTCCTTTATAGAGATTAGACTAATAGAACTTTAATATTCGGAAAAGTACAAAGCAATCTGGAAAGTTTCAAGTCTCATTCTTGGCCTTGATAGCCGTGGGAGGGGTATTTATGGCAAAAAGGTGGCAATGGCCCACTGGTGTTATCACTGCATTTTTAATACATAGACCCTCATAACATTCTGTGGACCTGGGTTCAAATCCTGCTATGGCAGGTAATGGTATTTGAAGCTAATAATAGAAGAAACAAATTTTGGATTAAGAGTCTAATGATGACCATAAATTGATTGTGGGGAGGAGCCACCAGCTCATGCCCTGGCAGGTAGGACAGACCCATAGCCTCTGTCTGTATTGAAACTGAAGCATGGTTCTTTTATTATTGCCCTCGATAAAATCATCGACTGTGCAGTGACAGGCGATGAAACCTTTATAATATTTTCATTCCATTCATTGCACGAAACCATTAAGAATGAGGAGAAAATTCTGAGAAACGCAACTTTGCATAATTTTCTTTTCACCCATTGACAGTAATGTTTCCATGGGGAATAAAGGATTTGCTCGCATGTTGCAAGTAATCAGTAGATTAATGCCTCTGTTACTGGCTAGGAGGATTACTGGAATTAATCCATTAATGCAAGGCAAAACCGTGCACATTTTGAATGACTTCACATTTAACACACAATTTAATCTGATTTGGCCTGGCTAATCTCAGAAAGGTGACAGCCATATTATAGTCACATCTCTTATTTCTTGGAGTATAGGTATGAGTTATGAATCGATTCTGCCGGGTCATAGAATCATAGAGATGTACAGCAGGGAAACAGACCCTTTGGTCCAACCTGTCCATCCTGCCCATTATCCCAACCTAATCTAGTTCCACCTGCCAGCACCAGGCCCATATCCCTCCAAACCCTTCCTTTTCATATACCCATCCAAATGCCTCTTAAATGTTGCAATTGTACCAGCCTCCACCACTTCCTCTGGTAGCTCATTCCATACAAGTAACACCTCTGCATGAAAAAGTTGCCCCTTAGGTCTCTTTTCTATCTTTCCCCTCTCACCCTAAACCTATACCCTCTAGTTTTGGACTCCCCCACCACAGGGAAAAGACTTTGTCTATTTACTCTATCCATGCCCCTCATGATTTTATAAATCTCCATAAGGTCACCCCCTCAGCCGACGCTCCAGGGAAAACAGCCCTAGCCTATTCAGCCTCTCCCTATAGCTCATATCCTCCAACCCTGGCAACAACCTTGTAAATGTGAACCCTTTCACATTTCACAACATCCTTCCAATAGGAAGGAGACCAGAATTGCACGCAATATTCCAACAGTGGCCTAACCAATGTCCTGTGCAGCTGTAACATGACCTCCCAACTCCTGTACTCAGTACTCTGACCAATAAAGGAAAGCATACCAAATGCCTTCTTCACTGTCCTATCTACCTAAGAAAGTCTAATAGAAATGTTGAGTGAAAGTGATTCTGATCTATAATTGACACTTTTTTCAAGCTAGTCTAAGAACTTGTTTTGCACTTTAAGGCAAACCATCCCTCTTTACCTAATAGGAAACACACACCACCTTGCCTTCCAATTGAGCGTAGCTTACAATATACAAAATATTTAAGCTGAGGTGGTTAGAGTCTGTACCTCTGGACAGAAGCTCTGAGTTCACTCTCCACTTCAGAATTTGATGGTGGGGAAAAGTGCAACATTACACAATCTAGAATGTTGGTTATCAATCTGCCTGTCTTTCTGATTGCCAATGGCAGGCTGTAAGAGCAGGCCAGTTTCCTGTCGCTGCAAATTTAATGATTTCATCTTCAGATACTTGCCATAAGTCAGTGTCATTCCCTTTACGAGAGCAAGAGAGACACACACCCACACAGTGACCTCCAACTGGCTAATTGTGTGAACCATCTGAGGTTTGACCAGTCTGCTGAAGGGAGCAAAGAGGCCCTTCCAACCTTTCCCGAAAAAAGGTGATAACGTTTTCTTTTCCATCACAAACAAAATCAGAAATTACTGGAAGATTTCAGCATCTGTGGAGAGAAAGCAGAGTTAATGTTTCAGGTCCAGTGACCCTACTTCAGAATTGCTGAGTTTTTACAGCAATTTCTGATTTCCAGCAACTGCAGTTACAGTCATAGAGTCATAGAGATGTACAACATGGAAACAGACCCTTCGATCCAACTCGTCCATACCGATCAGATATCCCAACCTAATCCAGTCCCATCTGCCTGCACCTAGCCCATATCCCTCCAAACCCTTCTTATTCATATACCCATCCAAATGCCTCTTAAATGTTGCAATTGTACCAGTCTCTACCACTTCCTCTGGCAGCTCATTCCATACACGTACCACCCTCTGCATGAAAGGTTTGCCCCTTATGTCTCTTTTGTATCTTTCCCCTCTCACCCTATACCTATTCCCTCTAGTTCTGGACGCCCCACCCCAGGGAAAAAACTTTGTCTATTTATCCTATCCATGCCCCTCATAATTTTATAAACCCTCATGATTTTATAAGATCACCCCTCAGCCTCCGACACTCGAGGGAAACAGTCCCAGGCTATTCAGCCTCTCCCTGTAGCTCAAATCCTCCAACCCTGACAACATCCTTGTAAATCTTTTCTGAACCCTTTCAAGGTTCACAACATCCTTCCAATAGGAAGGAGACCAGAATTGCATGCAATATTCCAACAGAGGCCTAACCAATGTCATGTACAGCCACAACATGACATCCCAACTCCTACACTTAATACTCTGATCAATTAAGGAAAGCATACCAAACACCTTCTTCACTATCCTATCTATCTGCAACTCTACTTTCAAGGAGCTATGAACCTGCACTCCAAGGTCTCTTTGTTCAGCAACACTCACTAGGACCTTACCATCAAGTGTGTAAGTCCTGCTAAGATTTGCTTTCCCAAAATGCAGCACCTCACATTTATCCAAATTAAACACCATCTGGCACTCCTCAGCCCATTGGCCCATCTGATCAAGATCCTGTTGTAATCTGAGGTAAACAACTTCACTGTCCACTACACCTCCAATTTTGTTATCATCTACAAACTCACTAACTATACCTCTTATGCTCACATCCAAATCATTTATGTAAATGACAAAAATTAGTGGACCCAGCACCAATCCTTTGGCACACCCCACTGGTTACAGGCCTCCAGTCTGAAAAACAACCTTCCTCCATCACCCTCTGTCTTCTACCTTTGAGCCAGTTCTGTATCCAAATGGCTAGTTCTCCCTGTATTCCATGAGATCTAACCTTGCTAATCAGTCTCCCATGGGGAACCTTGTTGAAAGCGTTACTGAAGTCCATATGGATCACGTCCACTGCTCTGCCCTTTGTTCCTTCCTCAAAAAACTCAATCAAGTTTGTGAGACATGATTTCCCACGCAAATAGCCATGTTGACTATCCCTAATCAGTCCTTACCTTTCCAAATACATGTACATCTTGTCCCTCATGATTCCCTCCAACAATTTGCCTAACACTAATGTCAGGCTCACTGGTCTATAGTTCCCTGGCTTGTACTTACCACCTTTCTTAAATAAATGCACCACGTTTGCCAACCTCCAGTCTTCCAGCACCTCACCTGTGACTATCGATGATACAAATATATCATTTTTGTATCAGACTCAACAATCACTTCTCTAGCTACCCACAGAGTTCCACGGTACACCTGATCAGGTCCTGGGGATTTATCCACTTTCATGCATTTCAAGGCATCCAGCATTTCCTACTCTGTAATATGGACATTTTTCAAGATGTCATCATCTATTTCCCTACATTCTATATCTTCTGTGTCCTTCTCCACAGTAAGTACTGATGCAAAATATTCGTTTACTATCTCTCCCATTTCCTGCGGCTCCACACAAAGGCCGCCTTGCTGATCTTTGAGGGGCCCTATTCTCTCCCTAGTTACCCTTTTGTCCTTCATGTATTTGTAAAAGCCCTTTGGATTCTCCTGAACCTGATTTGCCAAAGCTATCTCATGGCCCCTTTTTGTCCTCCTGATTTCCCTCTTAAGTTTACTCTCACTTACTTTATACTCTCCTAAGGATTCACTTGATCTATCCTGTCTATTCCTGCCATGTGCTTCCTTCTCTTTCTTAACCAAACTCTCAATTTCTCTCATCATCCAGCATTCCCTATATCTACCAGCCTTTCCTTCCACCCTAACAGGAATATACTTTATCTCATTTTTGAAGGCTTCCCATTTTCCAGCCATCCCTTTACCTGTGAACATTTGCCCCCAGTCAGCTTTCAAAAGTTCTTGCCTAATACTATTAAATTTCACCTTCCTCCAATTTAGAACTTCAATTGTTAGCTCCGGTCTATCCTTTTCCATCACTAATTAAAAACTAATAGAGTTATGGTTGCTGGCCCCAAAGTGCTCTCCCACTGACACCTCAGTCACCTGCCCTGCCTTATTTCCCAAGAGTAGATCAAGCTTTGCACCTTCTTTAGTAGGTACATCCACATACTGAATCAGAAAATTTTCTTGTACACACTTAACAAATTCCTCTTCATCTAAACCCTTAACGCTATGGCAGCCCCAGTCTATGTTTGGAAAGGTTAAAATCCCCTACCAGAACCAATGCTTTATTCTTAAAAATAACTGAAACCTCCTTCCAAATTTTCTCAATTTCCCACTAACTATTAGGGGCGTCTATAATGTAATCCCATTAAGGTGATCATCCCTTTCTTATTTCTCAGTTCAACCCAAATAACTTCCCTGGACGTATTTCTAGGAATATCCTCCCTCAGTACAGCAGTAATGCTATCCCTTATCAAAAACGCCACTCCCCCTCCTCTCTTGCCTCCCTTTCTGTCCTTCCTATAGCATTTGTATCTGGGAAAATTAAGCTGCCAGTCCTGCCCATCCCTGAGCCATGTTTCTGTAATTGCTATGATATCCCAGTCCCATGTTCCGAACCATGCCCTGAGATCATCTGCCTTCCCTCTTAGACTTCTTGCATTGAAATAAATGCAGTTTAATGTACGAGTCCTACCTTGTTCTCTGCTGTGTCCCTGCCTGCCCTGACTGTTTGATTCACTTCTTTTCTCAACTGTATCAGTCTCAGATTGATCTCTTTCCTCACTAACTCCCTGGGTCCCACCCATCCAACCTTTCTTGTTTATATCCTCCTGAGCAGCTCTAGCAAATCTCCCTGCCAGTATATTAGTCCCCTTTCAATTCAGGTACAATTCATCCTTCTTGTACAGGTAATTTCCACCCCAAAAGAGATTTCAATGATCCAGAAATGTGTATCCTTCTCCCATACACCAGCTCCTCAGCCATGCATTCATCTGCTGTATCCCTCTATTCCTGCCTTCACAAGCTTGTAGCACCAGGACTAATCCAGGTATTACTACTCTCGAAGACCTCCTTTTTAAATTTCTACGTAACTGTCTATATTCTCCCTTCAGAATCTCATCCTTTTCCCTTCCTATGCTGTTGGTTCCAATGTGTACAATGTCCTCCTGCTGCCCCCTCTCCCCATTGAGAACATTCTGCATGCTCTCTGAGACATCCCTGATCCTGACACCAGGGAGGCAACACACCATTCTGATTTTTCACTGCTGGCCACTGAAACGTCTGTCTGTGCCTCAGACTAGAGAGTCCACTAACACAATTGATCTTTTGGAACCCAAAGTACCCCTCATTGCATTAGGGCCAGTCCAAAACAGAAACTTGGCTGATCATGCTACATTCCCCTGAGAATGTATCATCCCCTTCATTTTCCAAAACAGCATATGTGTTTGAAATGCAGATAGCCACAGAAGACTCTTGTACTGCCTACCTAATTCTCCTGCCTTTCCTGCAGTTAACACATCTATCTGACTGTATTTGTGAATTTCCTCCCTTCGTATAACTGTCATCCATCAAACCCCCTTGCTCCTGTAAGTTATTTGGTGCCTCTAATTGTCACTCCAATCGATCCATTCAATCTGATAGGATTTGCAACCAATGACATTTATTGCAGATATAATCCTCAGTAATATGTAAAGTTCCCCTGAGCTCCCACATCTGACATGAAGAGCATATCACTCTACTAAGGGCCACTTTTGCTTCTTCCAATTTTCAGACCCAGAAAATAGACCCAGAGAAATTCCTCTACAAAACACTACTCCAGGATAACTAAATATTTATGGCTTATATTTTTCAATTTAATCCAGAGACATATCTCAAATAAAATGTATTATCAAGAAAGAACCCACTCTACTCACTATTGCAGATTTACATCAAGACTATAATTAAAGCTATCCACTTATCTGTTTCTATGTGGGATCTCTCCCAAATAGGTTCCTCCAAGATCAGTTGAGAACTTCACTGCTTGTTAATTTTCCCAGACACACTCTGATGTGAAGCGATACATGAATTCAAACACCAAAGGCAGTAACTGTGCAGGTTCACTGCTGTGTCAGTTAACAGTGTGGGTTTCTTGTTCTCTCTCTCTCCTGCACTGACTTGACCATTTGCAGCCTTTGTCTGTTCCTCTCCCTTTTAAAAGTGCTGTTGTTTTGACTGTTTTTTTTTCCAAAGTTCCAAAACGGTGCAACAGCGTATAAAACAGTCATTGCTGCTCCTGGAATTTAAGGAAATCACCTCCAACACCTAAAATACCTCAGACAAGGAGCAGCATGTTACAGCCAGAAAATTTTCCCATCCTCCATCTTGGATTACCCAGAATTGGCTTTACCTGTCTTCCATCCCTATCACTTTATTCATATAATCCAGGACAATGCCTTATCCCTCTGGCTGCAATAACATTTATTCACCTACAAGGATACCATAGTATCCAGTTTCCTAAGAATTCCCCAAAGTCACATGGCCATGCAGATGTATGGCTTCAGGTTCCAGAAGACGTTGCCATACACAGACCATTATGTGGAGGTGCTAGTGCTGGGCATTGGCAGGAAACATTGGGGTGAGCCCAGCCCCATATTGGTGCACTGGTCTCATAATTACAGTCCTCCATTTCCAGTCAGTGGTCTAGATGTTCACCTCCTACACATGCAAATTGAATTCAATAACTCTCAGCCAGATGTTCTGATCAGGGTTGATAAACCCTCTGTCGATTGTTCTGGTGATAAAGTACCTACTTGCCGTGAGATGACTTCAGTGCTGGAGATTCTGATAAAGGGACAACTCTGTTATGTATCTGTCCAGGAAACTGTGAATCCAACAGCGAGTCATGCCCTCTCCTCCCCCAGCCTTGTTCTCTCACTTAAATGTTCGACAGCACAACAAGGCATGTTGGCATTTCTCATGAAAGTTTAGATATGCAAGGTAAGTGTGGATTGAGAGTGCCAGGTGATGGGCAGAGATCTGAAGAGTGCCAGCTGGATGATAGGGGTAGTGTATCAGATAGGTGAGAAGGTGTGCGGGCATGTTGGCTACAGAGGGAACAGTCCAGGGTGGATTGTTGGATCCATAAGGTGGGTAGGGGTTATCAGGTCTGGGGTCTGTCAGATCTGCATCTGGAAAGGCATGGCCAAGCCAGGAAAGGGGTTTGGGGGTACCAAGATCAACTGTCGGCTTTTGTCTTGGGTCTGGTTAGATCAAGCCAAGTGAAGACAAGAAGGTGGGATAATGTCAGTCTGGTCAGGAGGCGAGGGTTTCTGGAATCAGGTGGAGAGGGGGGATTTCGGATTTCTGGAGATGGGGATATGGTGATGTGACAGGTGCCAGTCCATTAGGGTTGTTTAGGGGGATATTGGAAACAGATTGGGTTATAAGGGAGTTCTGGCTGGAGTTGGGGGGCGGGTTGGTGGTTGGGAGAAGTGGGGGAGTGGGGGTGGCGGTCTTGGTCAGGAGTCCGGGTAATGTAATGGATTGGGGGAGGTCTATTTAGGGGCGGAGGGTAGTGGAATCTGTGATGAGACAGTGGGGTTCAGTTCAATAGCTACCTTGGACTTGGAATATGTTCACAATCCACAAATGTTTCCTGGGTGACTAATAGCTTAATTGAGTTGTAAATTCTACAACTTTGGTGAACTCTTTCAGAATTGCTTATCGGAGGCATCTGCATCAGGAATTCTTCATGGTCACAGTGTGCAACTTCAGTCTGCGCTGCACCAATAGTGCCCTCGGAATAATCCCATTCTGACCATTGGAGTATCTAGCTCCAAACATAGAACATAGAACATTACAGTGCAGTACAGGCCCTTCAGCCCTCGATGTTGTGCCGACCTGTGAAAGCAATTCTGGAGGGCAGCACGGTGGCACAGTGGTTAGCACTGCTGCCTCACAGCGCCAGAGACCCAGGTTCAATTCCTGCCTCGGGCGATTGGCTGTGTGGAGTCTGCGTGGGTTTCCTCTGGGTGCTCCGGTTTCCTCCCACAATCCAAAGATGTGTGGGTCAGGTGAATTGGCCATGCTAAATTGCCTGTCGTGTTAGGTAATGGGTAAATGTAGGGGTATGGGTGGGTTGCGGGTTGGTGTGGACTTGTTGGGCCAAATGGCCTGTTCTCCCACTGTAAGTAATCTAATCTAATCAATTCCCAAGCCCACCTAACCTACACTATTCCATTTTCATCCATATCTGTGTCCAATGACTATTTGAATGTCCTTAAGGTTGGTGAGTCCACTACTGTTGGAGGCAATGTGCTCCATGCCCTCTACTCTCTGAGAAAAGAAACTACCTGTCCTATATCTATCACTCCTCAATTTAAAGCTAACCATCACCATTTGAGGAAAAAGGCTCTCACTGTCCACTCTATCTAATCCTCTGATTATCTCAAACATCTTAATTAAGTCACCTTTCAACCTTCTTCTCTCAAATAAAAACAGCCTCAAGTCCCTCAGCCTTTCCTCATAAGACCTTCCCTCCATATCAGGCAACATCCTGGTAAATCTCCTCTGCACCCTTTCTAAAGCTTCCACATCCTTCCGATAATGCAGTGACCAGAACTGTACACAATGCCTCACCGGATGTTTTGTACAGCTGCACCATGACCTCATGGTTCCAAAACTCAATCCCTCTACCAATAAAAGCTAACACAGCGTATGCCTTCTTAACAACCTTATCAACCTGGGTGGCAAATTTCAGGAATACACATGCATGGACATTGAGATCTCTCTGCTTATCTACACTGCCAAGAATCTTACCATTAGCCCAGTACTCTGCATTCCTGTTACTCCTTCCAAAAGGAACTTGGTTTCAGCTAAATGATCATTAGTGTTTCTATTTATTTTATAAATCTAAGTGGATCGTGAAAGGCGAGAGCAAATTTAATCAAATATTGCCCGTACCTGGGCTAACCTATGTGTAGTTAACTTTCTTTCATTATATCTTCAGAAGTATGAAGATATAATACTTCTAAGATATTAGAAGTATCTTATAATACTTCTAATTATTAGAAGTATTAATTACTTCTAATTAATAGTAATTATTAATTACTATTAATAATAATTAATTATTATTAATAATAATTAATAATTATTTATTATTTTTAATAAATAATATTAAAATTTATTTATTGAGACAGCTAAGAAGCAATAATTGTATCCCTTTCAGCATTGCCTGTATCCTAAAAAACAATCAGAAAGCAAAAACAATAATGACCTTCCCTCCAATGTAACATCAGAAGTGGGTGTGTACCCTAATGATTGTGCATTGTTAACCGTCATATGTGAATCCTCAGTTCCTGAAGTAGCAAGAACAAAATCAGAAATTGCTGGAAAAAATCAGCTAGTCTGGCAGCATCTGTGGGGAGAAATGTTTTGGATCCAATGACCCTTCTTCGGAACTGATGGTAGCTGGGAAAGGGTTGGTACAAATGCTAAAGAAGGGATGTGAGGAGGGCACAGGAGTAAACGATAGTGGAGGTAGAGCCCAGCGAGAGAGAGTACAACAGTTGGACAGACAAAAGTGTGGGTAAAGACCAGCCTGGGAGAATGTAGCAAGACCTGGCAATATCCAGTTTTAAATTGTCAAGTGGCAAAACACATTCACACCACATGAGTACCAGGCAATGGCTATCTCCAACAAGAAAGAAAATCCAACCATCTTCTCATGGCATTGCCATCATTGAATCCACCAGTATCAGTCTCAGGGAGTTACCATGGAGCTGAAGCTGAAATGTTCCAGCCATAGAAATCCATGATTCCTCAAAGCCTGTTTAAGGCACAAGTCAAGAGTGAAATGGTCTATGCTCCCCTTGTGGAGATGAAAGTAGCAGCAATAACATTCAAGAAGTTTGACATCATCCAGGGCAAAATAGCCAGGTTGATTGGCTAACCATCACGTTTAACATGCAATCCACACACTGGCAGTGTACTATCTCCAAGATATTTGAGCAACAGGACCTTCCAAACCCATGACTTCCACCACCTAGACCGACAAGGGCAACAGAGGCATGCGAACTGCACCCCCTGTAATTTCCCCTTCAAACCACACACCATCCTGACGTAGATCTTTGTCATGGTTCCTTCAGTGCCCTGGAGTCAAAATGCTGGAACTGCGTGCCTACCTACACCGCAGGAACTGCTGCAGTTCATGGAGGCAGCTCACCACCACATTCTCAAGGACAATTATGGAGAGGCAGCCAGCAACAACCACAAACCTTGAGCGAGTCTTTAAAAAAAAAATACATGGATGACAGTATACAGTTTGGTTTCTATGCCGAATGAAGATTGTATTTTCCTCAGAAGAAGAACTACAAAGGTTCACTGGATTGACACCTGGGATGACAAGGCTGACTTATGAGTAGACGTTGAACATAATGAGTCTCTACTCTCTTGAATTCAAACAATTGAGGTGCATTCTTTTTGCAATATTGACAGGGTTTACACATTATAGGGGTGTGAGTGATCAGTGTTATCGTGAGTGGCATGGATAGGGTAAATAAACAAGGTCTTTTCCCTAGGTTGGGAAAGACCAGAACTAGAGGGCATAGGTTTAGGGTGAGAGGGGAAGGATTTAAAAGGGACCTAAGGGGAAATGATTTCATGCAGAGGGTGGTGCATGTATGGAATGGGCTGTCAGAGGAAGTGGTGGAGGCTAGTACAATTGCAACATTAAATGGCATCTGTATGGCTACATGAATAGGAAGGGTTTAAGAGGGATATGGGCCAAGTGCTGGCAAATGGGGCTAGATTAATTTACGATATATGGTCAGCATTGACAAGTTGGACCGAAGGGTCTGTTTCTGTACTGTATGTCTCTATGACTCTATGTGTGGCAGAATCAGAAAAGAAATGGAGCAAAAGTCATCTCAATGTTGAGAGAATCTCACTTCATCAAATTCAATAACTCATAGTCATAGAGCATGGAAACAGACCTTTCGGCCGAACTTCTCCATGCCAATCAGGTTTCCTAAACTGAAGTAATCGTGTTTTTCTGTATTTGGCCCATAATCCTTTAAACCTTTCCTATTCATGCAACTATCTAAATGTCACTTAAATGTTGTAAATGTACCGACCTCTGCCACTTCCTCTGGCAGCTCATTCCATATACCCAACACCCTCTGTGTGAAAATGTTGCAACTCAGGTCCCTTTTAGGAAATTTCAGGATTCCTGTTGCTATCACTCACACTTCTGTACCCACTGACTCATGGTGCTAAAATGTTTGAAAATGGATATACAACCCAGAATCCCCTGTATGATGATGAGAGCCAATTGCTGTCACATACTTCAGCCATTTAATTAACTGATAAGAGAGAACTCAGTGCCTGATTTTGAGTTGATGCTTCAATTAATTACCCAGTGATATTAAACACTGGGGGACATTATAGTAATGCTAATCATATGGTTTAATCAGATCCTCACAGTAGTCTGGCACAAACTCTTCACAATATGTTTTCTTCCAGTGTTTTATATCTCTTCTGCATTCCCCCAACCCTTTCATTCCAGTATTCTTTTGACTCCTGAAGGTGTCAATTCACAACAAACAATCATATTGGCATACTCTGTTTATTTTTTAGTCATACAGCCACTCCAACCAAGCCCTCCCTCAGCTTCTAGATGTACAATTTACCTCAGAGGTCAATGACCATCAACTGGAAGTGGGGCTACAATGATATTTTCCTTACTGTATTGCTACAGTCATCAAATCTGTCCTTTTGTTCTAGTGCAAACTCTGGCCAGAGTAAACAGTCTTAGTATGTCAAAGTCTGGCTTTCTAAGCCTCAACAGCACTGAATCAGATAGAAACATGTTCAGGATTTAAGGTCTGACTGAGACGATGACTAACTCAACATCAACTCACTTGTTCACAATAGGAAACATTGTCATCGATCATTAGATTGTGATCTTACCTGCAACAGCTACTGGAGTTCTGAGTGAGGGAACAGTTTTGAATGGAGCTTTGTATTGATTTACTAAGACATGAGTGCTTTTATTAAGATCAACATGTGCAGTTTTTTGAAAATTGCATTGGGAATTTTGTCAACCTAAAGTGCACATGTACCAGCAGAGAGAGTCTGAATTGTAAAGAAATGGAACATTATCCAATAAGTAATTAGATTTTAAGGACATGATTATCATGGAGAGTAGATGAGGTTGAGTGGTGTCCCATATGTGATGGTACTGTGCCTTTGAGAGTTATATTCTGTCCTGTTCCTTTGCAGAGAGGTGTTGACACTGTTGTGCCAAAATACCTCCATCGAGCATGCAGTTGGTAAATAGCTTTTCAATTCTCCCTGGATGTTTTGTTGAAATGAGGCAAAAGAGTCATGAGTGAGGGGGTCCAGGACTCATTCATCCCTCAGCAAGAGACTGGATAAAACACATCTCTTAAAGGCACAGTACTGTCACACATATCAAGAAGAGAGCTTGTGAATTCTCTGTTGAGAACCCGCTATGATATTCTTGGGACGCAGCAAATTATGTATTCAGTCAGAGATATTTAGAGCGAGAACTGCTCAAGCTATTAAACAGGAATTCCTTATTATATTATCACTTATTTCCTAGCAGATTCCAATTGCACAATTCAGCTTTAAGTAGACAAAATTCACAATATAATTTTCAATAAGTTGCACAAGCTGATCTTAACAATGACAGTTATATCTTATGAAAGCATTGCAAAGTTCCATTCAAAACTATTCTCTCACTCGGAACTCCGGTGGGCAAGATTGTGATGGCATTGTGCTTAAAGTAGGACGCGTGCTGACGGTTAATATTGCCTGTTGGTGGTGAGGTAGAAGGATCAGAGGGGGTAAGTGGAGGGCATTATTTTAGCTTCTCCCTACCACTCACTCTTCACTGGTTCACATTCCACCAGCTAGAGCACAGTCAACATTGGGATCGAAGAGTGCATAACTTTGCTAAAGCCTGGAGGTAGAAAGAAATATGGTGAAATGGTGAACCTTCTGCCTCAATAACGATGGGGTGACAGAGTGCAGGAGGACACTAAGGCTGGTACTCCATCATCCTTTACTTACATGTGTGTAGTATGTGACACCGACCCAGATAGCTCAGAAACAGCTTTTAGAGTAAGCAGAACCTCTGATGCTCCCGTTTATCTGTCAGCCAGGGATCCCTGATTAGACCAGGTTAACAACCCCAATTCGGGAACTCATATTCTATGAGATCCACTTGACTGACTTCACTTCAATCACTGCAGAGAACATTCTGTCCATCAGCTTCTTTGAGAATGCTACCAAGTTCATTACATTCTCTTGTACTTTGGTCATGACCCTCCAAATGGTTCCAATTGATTCCATTCCGTGTCAATAATTAGCATTGAATCCATTTCCATTTCCTTTTCAGTAAACAACAACTATACCTGTAATAAAATCAAAATAGTGGAGATGCTAGAAATCTGATATTAAAGCAGTCAACAAGTCTGGCGGCATCAGTGGAGAGAGAAACAAAATTAATTTTTCAAGTCCAGTATGACTCTTCTTCACAGGCATATGTTTCTAATGTAACAACTCATCTTATCACAGACAATGCACAGTATAAGACTGAGCCACTTAAGGAGCTATTTGGCCACGGTGATATATTTTAAGGCGTGTTAAGGGGAGTAATAGGGATTGAGGGAAGGGTATTTCAGAGCTTAGGGCTTAGGGAACCGAAGGTGTCGTTACCAAAATGTCGGGTGCACAACGGGCCAAATATAGACATATAGAGATCGCGATGGGTTAGGGGGTTGAAGGAGATAACAGAAATACGGAAGAAATATGGTGAAATGGTGAACCTTCTGCCTCAATAACTATGGGGTGACAGAGTGCAGGAGGAGACTAAGGCTGGTACTCCATCATCAAGTCATCCTTTACTTACATGGTGTGTAGTACGAGGCCATTTGAAAGCAAGAAAGGGAATGTTAAAATCAAGGTGTTACTTGACTGGGATCCAAAGTAGGTCAGAGGACACAGGTCTTTTTTTCCTGTTATTCATTTGTGGGATGTGTGTGTGTGTCACTGGCTGAGCCAGCATTTATTGCCCCTCCTGAGTTGCCCTTGCGAAGGTGGGGGTGAGCTGCCTTTTTGAATTGCTGCAGTTAACCTGCTGTAAATTGATCCACAATGTCCTAAAGGATCTATTTACCGTGCCCCAAGGCGGCACGGTGGCTCAGTGGTTAACACGGCTGTCTCACAGTGCCAGGGACCCAAGTTCAATTCCTGCCTTGGGCAACTGTCTGTGTGGAGTTTGCACATTCTCCCCGTGTCTGTGTGGGTTTCCTCCCGGTGCTCTGGTTTCCTCCCACTGTCCAATGATGTGCAGGTTAAGTGAATTGGCCATGCTAAATTGCCCGTAGTGTTAGGTATGGGAATGGGTCTAGGTGGGTTGCTCTTCGGAGGGTCGGTGTGGACTTGTTGGGCCGAAGGGCCTGTTTCCATGCTGTAGGGAATCTGATCTAAAAAAATACAGGTAGGAGTTCCATGATTTTGACCCAGCGACCCTGAAGGAAAGGCGATATATTTCCAAGCCAGGATGGTGAGTGGTTTGGAGGGGAACTTGAACGTGATGGTGCTCCCACGTATCTGCTGCCCTTGTCCTTCTAGATAGAAGTGATTGTGTGTTTGGAAGGCAGATTTCTGGTGAATTTCTGCTCTGCAGGGTGGTGGAGAAATATGGTTAGGACATGGGTAGCAGAGATTTAGATTGACAGAAATTACACTACACGTCAAGAAAAGAAAATCTCTGGTTCTTTAGTGAATTGCATTGAATGATTTCAATCTCACTAAACAGCTGTCTAACATGTTCACACTTGGCTGTTTCCACAGGCAAGAAAAATTCCATCTTGCTTCATAAAGTGCAGCATGACCTGAACTCTGGTGCCTTGAACTATCAGGAGAGTGAGATTATCCAGCAGATCGTGCAACATGACCGGGAGATGGCGCAGAACATCCAAAATAATCCAGTGGCCACAGTGTCCACGCCGACTCCGGTCATCTGGACCCCGCTGGTTCAAGCCCCTCTCCAGACTGCAGCAGCGACCACTTCAGTGGCGATTGCACTGACCCATCCCCATTCGCACCTCTGTGGCAACATGTTCCAGCCTTCGGTGTCCATATTGAACTCGCTGGGGCAACAGGCCAGTCAGACGCCAGGCCAGCCGAAGCAGATGCCATGCTCTGTGCCCACCACCGGACCCTCGTCCGTGGGCTCCCCATCCAGCACGCCATCTCAGATGCAGACCCCCTGCGCCGAATCGCCCTCGGCCGCTCTGTTCCAGACCCACCAGCTCAAGGGGGGCTCCGCTTCCAGCAGCCTGAGCCAACTCCAGCAGCCCCCGACGGGATCGCCCGCACCCCGTAGCTCAGGGGTGACCCCTGCGGCCCTGAGTCAGGCCCAGCCGCCCTCCCCCAGCCTGAGCCAGCTCCTGAGCCACTCGCCCACCCCCGGCCTCCAGCTGTCCTCCTTGGGATCGTCCTCGCCCGTTTTCACGCAGTTCCGCCAGCCTTCGCCCGGCTTGAGCCAGTTCCACCCCGCCATCAAACCGCCTCAGGCGCACACCGCTCCCCTTCAGCTCCCCCCGGGCAGCAGCACCCAGTCGGCGGAGCTGAAGCACTTCCTGCACGCGGTGTCAGGCTCTCCCTCGGCCAGTCAAGCGGGCGCAGGCTCCCCCCCGTTCTGTCCGAGCCCCCTCCCTCCAGCTGTTTCAGGCTCTCCGTCGGCTCAGTTTCCGGTGTTGCAGAGCGGGAGAGGGCAGCAGCCAGGGTCCAGGATCCAAGCCCCACCGGAAAAGCCCACCTACCCATCGGCCGTGGTGTCACCGCTCCAGCAGCATCCCAGCACGCCGTGCTACTCTCCCGGTGCTCTGAGCCCTCCGGTTCAAAGCCCAGTGACTAAAAGGACATTTCACTGCGGCTCCTCTGAGGCATCAGGCTCCCGCACGTCTCTCCTGACACCGCCGACCCCTCCGGCCCTTCAGCAGATCATCACTCTCAAAAGCACCCCACCGCTGCCAGTCGGACGCTTGACACAGGACCTTAAGGGGATCTCTGCCTCCCAGCCATCCTTGCCTCAAGAGTTGGCTCAAGCAGCACATCAGAGCAGCCCTTCACCAGGCAGAGAATCTGCTGGCAGCGTGATGAGTTTTACAAGGCCCAGGCGGCTGAGCAAACCGTGCAGCTCCATCCCTGAGCGTATGACTCTACCAAGGCAGATGTCATCAGGTTGTTTACCTCAGTCACAAGGACACTTACTTGGCACATTTTACCCAACCACGTTATCTAAGGACGAGACTGGTCCTCAGAAGGGATCAGTAACCTTTGGTTCTGATTTGGAACCTGTTCGGTCGAAGCTCCCTTCCAACTTGTGAGGTTATATGAACAGGTTACGAGTAATCAAATTTATTATATATATATATATATAAAATTCTCTTTACTTCTGTATAACTGTGATTTTTTTTAGATAACCAGTTATTCTAGAGCTATAGTTTTGTGTCGCATTATTTTATAAATTTTCATACGAAGGGAACTGTGTAAATTACTGCAGATAAATATAGTATGGCCTCTTTCGCAGTATTAGAACTAATAGCAAAATGGTATAGGGACACTCAAATGTAATTTTTCTTTTGGAAAGAAAACATACCTAATGATGCTTGAAGCTTCATTAAAGGTCAGAAACAATTTAGCACCAACAAGTAGTCCAGTAATGCATCCAAGGTCAAGGTTTCAACTCAGGTGAAGCTCAATTGATGCTCTACTCTTCACCAGTAGATGTACATGGGTAGGAGAAACCTTTGCTCTCAGGTACTTAGAGCTGTCAGAATGTTCCAACGTTAATTGATATTTAAAATTGGTGTTAAATAGGGTCAAGGCTGGATGGACCATGGAACAATGCAAATGCATAGGGGCAAGGGGCAAATCAAGTCACATTCAATATAATTTTCAAGCATTAAAGTTGGGTCTTTGAGCTAGAGTGACCTCATTGGCACATCCTTTACACGAAACACTTGCAACCGATTTTTTTCGCCTCACATTCCATGTCCTCTATTTGCATTTATAAAGCGTCTTTCAACATCCCACAGTGTTTCACCAAAGTGCCATCAAACAGAATTTGACACCAAACTACCCAAGGGTGTATTCAGACAGGTATGTTTGTGCTTGGTCCAAAACATTATATTCATAAGATGACATGAGACTAATGCAGGAAAGGGCCATTTTACTGATTGACTCCACTCTACTATTCAATAGAATCATGACTTATTTAAGAGTGGTCTTAACCCAACTTTCCAACCTGTCCTCCATAACCCATGTATCCCTGATTGTTCAAAAATCTTTCTAAGTTGAGCTTCAATGACCCAACTTTGATTGTTCCCTCTCAAAAGGAACTCCAAACGAGAATGATCCTCTGAAAGAAGAAACTGCATCTTAAATGGGAGATGCCATATTTTTAAAACCGTCAATAGACATGAGGCTGGAAGAGCACAGCAGATCAGACAGCGTCGGAGGAGCTAAAAAGTCAATGTTTCAGGCTGAAGCCCTTTAAAACCCATCAGCTGGTGGGTGAGACGAGGATTAGGGGACATGGCCTCAAGGTTGGGGGAGTAGATTGAGAACAAAGATGAGGAGGAACTGCTTTTCCCAGAGAGTAGTGAATCTGTGGAATTCTCTGCTCATAGAAGCAATAGAGGCAGCGTCATTAAATATATTCAAGGCACAATTGCATGGGTTTTTGCAAATTAGGGGATTTAAGGGTTATGTGGTTAATGCAGGTTGGAGGAGCTGAGACAATGGATAGATCAGCAATGATCTTAATGAACAGTGGAGTAGGCTCGACGGGCCAAATGGCCTACTCCTGCTTCTATTCCTATGAAACTATGACCTGCTGTGCTTCTTCAGCTTCACATCTGTTGACTCTGGCTTCCAACACCTGCAGTTCATACTGTCCCCTAGTTTTTGAAAGAGTGCTGAGTTCCAAAGTGGAGTCATCCTCCCAACAGTCAGAGCCCCTTAGAATCAGAATGTATTTCTTCAAGATCACCTCTCACTCTTCGAAGCACCAATGAATCAGTACACATACCTCATTTCAGGCCATGATACACTCTGAGTTCCCATTATATATATATTTTTGATGAATGTCTTGAAGGAAAAGAGAGACGTTAAGCCATGATCTTTCCCCAGCAACTGAGATTGAAGAAAAACTTGGTAAACCGTAACGCAAATGGAAAATGTTTTATGCTGACAATGGGAGGAACAAAGACCTTTCGAGATAAATTAAAGCAGAACGTGGTTGACGCTGCCTAAGAAGCTGCTAAGATTTCCATCTCGTTCCCCACATGTAAAGAAAAAAAGGGCTTCAGAAGCAAATATTTATGTGAATATTCCTTTAGTGAATTGACTTGTGAAATTTTGCAGTGAATGTAGACAGATTATACCAAAAACTCTCCAATTCGGGTTTTAGCACCTTACTCAGTAAGATTTTAAAATATCAAATAAACGGTGGACAGGGTTGGCTGGGTTGCACTCTCAATGGTTCAGAAGCTTAATTCATGGCTCATTTTGATGCTGGACTTTATAGCCTGACATGATGTAGGTCTGACCCTCACTGCAGAGTGAGTTAACGCATTGCAGCCAAGAGAGCAGTTCAGGAGTTATAAGCATTATGAGGACCTTGGACCAAGCCAAAGGTCAAGATGGGCAGGCAGACCTTCTACTTGTGACCCTGCTCAACCTGGCATCTACCAGGTGCAGATGGAATGGGAGGAGCTCCCAGGTTAGCTGCAAGGATTATATCCTCAAATAGCTCACTTGTGCTCACTGCCTGTGCTGGCATAATGAAGATTAGTCAATTTGGTGAGATTCTGGAATTTGGTGAGTGCCCATTGAGCCATTAGAGTGTGCCTTCGTTGGAAAATATTGGATGGATCAATAATATTCAAAATTATTTATTTAATTGATAATATTCTAACAACCTTTTGTCAGATGTTGCAAAAAATGTCTCTGAACAAGCAATGGGAAATAAAATAAAGACTCATAATCAATATTATCAGAAAAGAATATTTCTTAAAAAATCCCACCCAAATAATAGATGTAAAAAGATCATTTAGTTTTTCCCCGCTGCACACCAGTAACATTCCTCTTCAATCTCTTCCTATACAGTTGTGAAAGTATGTTTTTTAAACAGGTTAACAAATTCATTAGAGTAGCACAGAAAGGAAAGTGCACAGAAAACATCAAACGATAGTGTGACTGCTAAATCTGGAATCTGACTCCAGGATCGTTGTAAGATCTACACACCATCCTAATGCCACAGGTAAGCAGGATGGATGAACAAAGAAGACAATGATTAGGGCTGACAGAACATAATATGCTGCCAACTTGTTGAACCGAGAATGATAAGTGAGAGGACCCAGATCAAGTTATCTATTTTATTGGGATTTTTTTCCCCTATTTTAAGAATGGGAATTATTTTGTTTGCAGGGAGTTTGCTTGTCGATGTCATCAATCTATGTTAGATGCACGAATGGTGAGCACATGATGTTAATTCTCAAGATACGAGCGTCGCTATCTGGCCTAACATTTATCACTTAGCCTTGGTTGGACCATCATGCAATTAACTGACTTGTGGGCTACTTTAGGGAGTGGTTAAGACTGAACCACATTGGTGTTATGTATGGGCCATATCCCAGGTAAAGACAGCATATACGATCTCCCTATAAAACATCAATGAATCAGTCAACCTTTATGTCAGATTAGCAGTTAGTTTTATTTCTATTATATAATTTCCAAATATGTTTTTAAACAGAATTACAATTTGAACTTATTTTTTCTGAATTTCTAGTCTAGTAACAGAAACAGTACATGACCATGTCCTACGGTGGCAACTAAAGAGACATCAATTTGTCTACTAAAGAAATACCTTGTAAAATTTGCATATAATAACAATTCTCACTTTGAAGTCATTGCATGTCTTTTGACACATAGCTGTTCTTTCACCATTGATCTCAAGGTAAGGCCATGCAGTCCAAGGTTGAGGTGACATTAGGTTGTGCTTGATTTTTCATTCTAGACGACACAGACCTTTTCAAGGCTTGAAAATTGTCATCATGGTTTGGAATAAGATATCAAACACAGCATACCAATCTCCAGTTCTGGAGAAGAGTTGCTGTTCTCAAGACAGCTGCTCTGCTTTCTCTCCACAGATCCTGCCAGACCAGCTGAATTTATTGAATCATATATTCCCCACAATGTGAAAAGAGGCCATTCAGCCCATCAAGCCTGCACTGACCCTCCAAAGAGCATTCCATCCAGACCAGCATCCCAACCGTTTCCCCTTAACCCAACACTTGTCATGGCTGGTCAGCATGGATGGTTGGACCGAAGGGTCTGTTTCCATGCTGTACGTCTCTATGACTCTATAACTCTATAACCTGCACATCCCTGCTGAACTTCTTCAGCAGTTTCTATTTTAGTTTCATTGTAATTTTCCCTTCATTATCCTTTCACAGCTTGTGAACTTCCCTAGTTAGTCAGCACTAATTCCTTATTTAATTGCCTTTGGGAAGGTAGCAAGAGAAAGTGAGGACTGCAGATGCTGGAGACCAGAGTTGAAAAATGCTGGAAAAACACAGCAGGCCAGGCAGCATCTGAGGAGCAGGAGGCATTTCGGGCATAAGCCCTTCTTCAGGAAGGTAGTAGTGAGCTGCCCTCTTGAACTGCTGCCACCCTTGTGGTGTAGAAACATGTCGGTTAGACAGGAAGATCCTGACCCAAAATGATGGACTGCACGCAACCCAGAGAAAGAAATTCCCAAAGAGATGTCGGGTGTCCCCACTATTTCATCAGACAGTCAAACTTTCACATCAAAAACACTCATTGGACAAGTCCGTCAAACATCATTAACTAACTAAAAGCAAAATACAATGGATGCTGGGAATCTGAAGTGAAAACAGAGAATGTTAGAGAAGCTCAACAGGTCTGGCCGCATGTTTGGAAATTGAATCATTTTGAAAGCTTGTGTTTTCAAATAAACCCGTTGGACTATAACCTGGTGTCATGTGATTTTTGACTTTGTCCACCCCAGTTCAACATCTCTACATTTTGAGTCCAGAATGACTTCTTGGAAAATCAATCCGAGTTAACGGTTCGGGTCAAGAATGTCTGAGGAGGGGTGACTCGAGCCAAGGCACTAACTCTCATTTTTGTCCACAGATGCTGCCAGACCTGCTGAGCTTTTCCAGCAAAACTTTGTTTTCTTTCTGTTTTACTGCTTCCTCAAATCTTTTCGTTTTTAAGAAGCGTTGTAACAGAGCCAAAGCTCTCTCCACAGATCCTGTCAAACCTACTGAGTTTCTCCAGCACCCTCTGGTTTTATATCATTAACCAACTATTCTGATTTGAACTGAATGGCTTCCCTGTGTCATACTTGAGGAATTGGTATGACAATGCATTGGGTAATGCATTCTATGAATTCAGCAGGTCTGGCAAGAGCTGTGGAGAGAAAGCACAGCCAACATCTCAAGTCCAGCAATCCAACTTGCCATAATTCAAGTTCTCCAGTCCAAAATGCTTGAGATCAAGCCATTTCCAGACACCACAATTTTCTGGATTACAGAATGTTAGAATGCCTAACTACAAGCATGCAAACTGGAAAACACCGCTGATATAACTATTTGCCTGAAACATAAAACAGTGACAAAATTCAAAACTGTTCAATGCAAATTGTGTTGTCCATTCAGGAATATATCGCTGGTGCTTTGCTTGCTTGTTAAAAAATACATAGTCATAGAGCATACAGCAAGGAAATAGACTGTTTGATCCAACCAATCCATGCTGCTCAAAATCCAAAACCAAACTAGTCCCACCTTCCTGCTGTTGGCCCATATTCATGCAAAACGTTCCTATTCATGAACTTATCTAAGTGCATTTTAAATGCTGTAATTGTCCCCACATCCTCCGGAAGTTCATTCCATATGCAAACCACCCTCTGTGTAAAATATTTGCCTCTCATGTCTTTTTAAATCTCTCTCCTCTCACCTTAAAAATCTACCCCTTAGTCTTGAAATCTCCCATCCTAGGGGAAAGATACCCACTATTAAGGCTATCTAAAGGGTCATTTTAGAAACCTCTGTAAGGTAAACTCTCAACATCCCATGCTCCAGTGAAGTAAGTCCCAGCCTATGCAACTGTCCTTTATAACTCAAACCTTTCATGCCTGGCAACATAATAATAATATCCTTTCTATAACATATAACTGGATATAAATACAAACAATGAAAGAGAAAAAGTAAATCTTTGCAAAAACTGGCTCTGATTAAATATACTAAAACTACTTCAGTGCTTCTCAAGCAATTAATGAGGTGATAAACCCATTGTAGAAAAAACAAAACATAATGTTTCTTAAAATTTCTGAAGTTTCTTTGAACTTAAGCCCCCTTTTTCCATAAATCATCCAATTTCCCCAGAATTCTAAAGAGCATCACACCAACAAAGAAAACAATAAATAGGCTCCATGAGAATAGCTGCCATCGCCGAACTAAGAGGTAAAATCAATTATAAAACAGTAACAAAAATTATTTGCCTTATCCAAGTATTGTGTCTTTCATTTATCCGCTCTCAAAAATACTGTGCTACAATAATGCCAATGACATTGAGGTGATTCCACACGCTGCTTCACTACAACAATAGTTCTTGACATGCTTCAAACATGTACTTTTAAGAATACTATACCCCACAGTTAGAAGGAGATAAATGTTCATTATCATTCCTGAGACCATGCCTTCTTGATTTTTTTGGCAGTGCATGATCAATCAAGTGACAAATCCACAAGTTGCTCAAACAATCTCCACACAACTGTTGATTTGAACACTATGCTTCTGGAAAGTCTACTGTCTATTCAGAACAACCATCAGAAGGGAAATAGCCAGTTGGAAAGAGCTGGTCTACATGTATACATTATTCAAAAATTCTTTTGTGAGATTGGGGTATCAGTAACAAGGCTGGCATCCCCAATTGCCCTTGAACTGAGTGGCTTCCTGGGTTGCATTTGAGAGCAAAAGGGCACAAGACACAGCTGTGGCTCTAAAGTCATGTGTAAGCCGGACTAGGCTAAGGAAGACACATTTCATAATCATAGAGATATACAGCACAGAAACAGGCCCTTAGGTCCAACTCCTGTCCATGCCGACCAGATATCCTAAATTAATCTAGTCCCATTTGCCAGCATTTGGCCCATATCCTTCCAAATCCTTCCTACTCATACACCCATTCAGATGATTTTTAAATGTTGTAATTGTACCAAGCTCCATCACTTTCTCTGGCAGCTTATTCCATATACACACCACTCCCTACCCCTTAGGTCCCTTTCAAAACTGTCCCCTTTCACCTTCAACCTTTGCCCTCTTGTTTTGGTCTCCCCAATTCTGGAGAAAATGCCTTGAGTATTCACCCTATCCACGCCGCTCATAATTTTATACACTTCTATAATGTTCCCTCCTCAGCCCCTGACATTCCAGGGAAAACAGTCCCAGCCTATTCAGCCTCTCCCTATAGCTCAAACCCTCCAACCCTGGTAACATCCCTTCCCTATAAGGTACTCATAAACCAGATGGAGTGTTATTGTTTTGGTAAATGATGTTTGTTTTATACTTAACATTACTGGCTCCCAATCTATATTGAATTGAGTTCAAACTTCACCAGCTGCCAATATAGGACTTGAATCAATGCCTCTAGAGTGTTATCCTGTGCCCCAGGAGTCCTAGCCAAAAGGGATGACCACTACCTCCTTGCATGCAGCTCAAGAAGGATGTTTCAAAGTCAAATGTATTTTTTCCATCAAATTACATGTGATATTGCTCACAGTGAGTCAGAAAATACATGTTTAATGCTTACAATATCATCAATGAAATGTGATGGAGAAAACGTGTTTTTTTTTGATTGACTAATGGGATATGGGCATCGCTGGCTGGGCCAACATTTCTTGCCCATCCTGAGATGCCCTTCAGAAGGTGGTGGTGAGCTGCTTTCTTGAACTACTACAGTCCACATGCTGTAGGTTGACCCACAACGTCCTTAGGGAGGGAATTCCAAGTTTTTGACTCAGTGATAGTGAAGAAACAGTGATATATTTCCAAGTCAGGATGGTGAGTGGCTTGGAGGGGAACTTGGAGATAGCGGTGTTCCCATGTATCCGCTGTCCTTGTTCTTCTAGGTGGGAGTCGCTTTCTGTTTGGAAGGTGCTGTCTAAGGATTTTTGGTGAATTTTTGCAGTGCATCTTGCCGATATTACACACGTCTGCTCCTGAGTGTCGATGGTGGAGGGAATGGATGCTTGTGGATGTGGTGCCAATCAAGTTTAGATCAGATTACCTGCAGTGTGGAAACAGGCCCTTCGGCCCAACAAGTCCACACCGACCCACCAAAGCGCAACCCACCCATACCCTACATTTGCCCCTTACCTAACACTAGGGGCAATTTAGCGTGGCCAATTCACCTGACCCACACATCTTTGGACTGTGGAAGGAAACCGGAGCACCCGGAGGAAACCCACGCAGACACAGGGAGAACGTGCAAACTCCACACAGTCAATCGCCTGAGGCGGGAATTGAACCTGGGTCTCTGGCGCTGTGAGGCAGCAGTGCTAACCACTGTGCCACCATGCCACCCACTAAGATTAATATATTTTGAAAAAAACTTTTTTTCAAAAGTGGTTTATTTGATCCTGCTTTGCAGTAAAATCCTACCATTACCTTTATGAGAGTGCTTTTGTGGTGCATTGATAGTGTCCCTCCCTCTGGGCCAGGAGGTCTCTCCTCCTCTAGAAGTGTGCTGTAACATGTCAGAGCCAGATGATTTAAAAATATCCATTTTTAATGAGGATAATGATGATTTTTGAGTTCCAAATTTCAGAGTGGCACCAAGATAGAAAATAAACCTATTGTCGTTAAAGGTTATAAATTTGTTCCTTGTGAAGATGTGTTAAGTCAAACTCCCTTCTTCACCTGTCTCATAATTAGCTTGTGATGACAAAACAGGGCTGAAAATGTGTTGCTGGAAAAGCGTAGTGACAAATATTAAAGTGAAAGAGTGTGGTGCTGGCAAAGCATAGCTGGTCAGGCAGCATCCGAGCAGTTGACGTTTTGGATATAAGCCCTTCATCAGGTTGCTCCTCGGATGCTGCCTGACTGGCTATGCTTTTCCAGCACCACACTCTTCAACTCTGACCTCCATCTGCAGTCCGCACTTTCTCCTAGTGACAAGGATTAAGTGTACGCTACAATCAAACAAGTTAAAAGGCTTCATAGTGGGTGCATTTTCCCTTCCTTATATCCAGTGGAAGTTTGATATCCCTTGCAACTAAGAACAACTCACACAGCCTCAGAAACCTACATACATCAGCCTCACTGTCTTCATGTGTCAGCCCTTACCTCATGTTGCTGGTCATCGTAGTTGTGGTGGGGAACACTTATGATTAAAAAAGAGAAATTGCTCCATTTCCAAGTAACCAATTCACTTAACCATGTCCCGCAATCTCCTGTGCACCAACAATCACAGTTCCCAATCCAGTCTGATCTCAGGGTGGTAAAAAAACACAAATGCTGTCCACTGATCCGAAATAAAAAAAATACTACTTCCTCCAAAATGAATGAAAGGATCATGGAAGTGAAATTAGAAAGGTCTTTGTGGAAGGGACTAGCATTTGGCACAATAGACAGGTGTAAGTGGCTGGGTCATCTTGTTTTGTAGGTAATTATAGTGTGAAAATCTACTGCAGGCCTCAGTGTTATAAATACAGTGGTCCACAATTAACAAATGCTCATTCTTACATGCTCGATCTCATACAGGGACATCATTTTAAAAACCTAACATACAAACTCTCCTGTCCTTATGAATGGTTCCTTTACATTATGTTCCATCTTGCGTACAAATTGATTTGCAAATGGACTGCAGCATGCAACACATTTGCAACCCAAGGGCTGCCTATACTGTAAAGAGGTCATTACATATCATGACAACTTGCAAATGTTGATCCCTGCTACTCACTTGACCCTTTGACAATCTGCAACCATTCTGTATTCTATCAGGTTTACGAAGACAACACAGCACCACAGGAGATCCATGGAAAAGCAATGTTCTAAAGTAGTCCTAATCATACAAGAACATGTGTTGTACAGATTAAATACAACTTGATATGAGCAATGGAAGTTAATTGTGCCTCTGGTGTTTAGGATCATATAACTATAGTCACTGAATCGTTCATTTTGCACATTCAAGTGGCCTTCAACATGTTTCCTCAATTTGTTATGCAATTTACTCATTTTTTTCCTGAATGTGCAGGGTCAGGAATATTTAAGGCAGGAACAAATTATAACAGTAATTTGCAGCAAAATAGCTGGACTCACAATCACAATGATGATATTCTGATTATCTAATGAATTCCTTCTACACCATATACACCAACAACTTAAGAAATAAGAACAGGAGGAGGCCATTTGGTCTGCTCTACCATTCTTCAACTCTGCTTTCCTGCCTGGCTTCTGCAACCCTTGGCATGCTCAAAAATTGAACAATTTGGGGAACTGTTTGAGGTTATTTTTAGTATTCTATTAAAAACGCACTTAGAAGGTGTGCACTAAGCTCTCCTACTTTAAACCAGTGACTGGCCATCCCTCCAGCCTAGGGATGTTAGCACAAGAGTAGGGAGGCAGTGTTCAGAGAGTTGAACGTCCATTTCTAATCACATTCTAGAATCCGCAGGGAATATTGATATATGGACATCAGATGAGTTGCGAATGGGACTCCAGTGTGACTCCCTCCAGGCAGCTTGGTGGGGTGGGAGGCATTGTGACTCAGTGGTTAGCACTGCTGCTTCACAGCACTAGTGATCCGGGTTCAATTTTACCCACACTTGACTGTGTGGAATTTTCACATTTTCTGCTTGGGTTTCCTCGAGGTGGTTCTTCCCACAGTCCAAAGATGTGTGGGTTGGATGGATTGGACAAGGGAAATACAATTGTAGGAATAGGAGGGGCATCTGGGTAGGATGCTCTTCAGAGACTCAGTGTGGATTTGATGGGCTGAATGGCTTGTAGAGTTTCTATGATTCTCAGAAAATTGCCCAGCTCAATTCAAGAATGAAGGACTCCCTGTGTGAAGTATCAGATGATGGCTAACAGTCTTGGATGCAACCACAATAAATCATCACTGCCTTCAGGTGGAGGAGCTGAACTCTTTTACAGAATCACAGTTGAATTCTTCTACAGAATATTTTTGGATTGAGATCAGTTGACAAACTATCTGCCAATTGTTACATTTCTAACATACAATATTTCATAGAATCCACAGTGCATAAGGTTGCAATTCCATTCATTACTAGAGCATCATGTCTGCTTCTCTGACATTCAGTAGCAGATGAACAAAGATTTCCTCTTCGTTTTCCCTTAGAAAACTGAAACCATTGTTTTTGGTCTCCTGCATCAAACACCATTCCCTCGCTATTGACTTCATTCCTCTCTGTGGAGAGGTTTTGCCAGTCTGCTCACAACTTTGGAGTCACATCCCAGAAGGAGCAACACAGTAAAACTTGCAAATAATGTATATGGTCCAACTCATTTTGTACACTTTAAAATGGAGCTGCTAAACTTCCAGTGTATTCATTTTAAAAGATTTCTGTTTTTCTTCCACTAGTTTTTCCCTCTGGTTTTTGATGCTGATATGAGCTTCCTAACTCAGTTTTCTGGCATCACTATGACTGTCTATTTTCATCTCAGTAATATCATCAACATCACCTCTGTTATGTCATCAACACAATCTCTGTCTCAGCTCGTCTCTAACGGAAGTCCTCCTTCATGCTTTCATTATCCTTGGACTGGACTATTCCAATGCATTCCCAACCAACGTCCGACTTTCTATAAACTTTAAATTTGAGACTATCCTAAACTTGTATCTTAACTTGTTGAAATCCTATTGCCTTCACCCTTGTGCATGCTGATCTACATCGGTTCCTGGTCAAACGACATTTTGATTTCAGGATTCTCATCTTTGTTTGCAAATCCTTTCATAATCTCTCACTTCCTTATCTCTGTAATCACTCCCAGTCTCACAATCCCCCAAGATACCTACACTCCTGCAACTATAGCTTGTTGTGTGACTTTGATTTTAATTGATTTGATTTGTTGTTGTCGCATGTACCAAGATACAGTGAAAATTGGTGTTTTGTCTGCTAACCAGACAAACCATACTTTACATGAGTACATCAAGATAATAGAACAGAATGCTGAAAATAGTGTTACAGCTACAGAGAAAGTTCAGAGAAGGATCAACACTAATATATGAGAGGACAGTTCATAAGTCTGATAACAGCTGGGAAGAAGCTGTTCTTAAATCTGTTAGCACGTGTTTTCAAACTTTTGTATCTTCTGCCCCATGTTAGAGGGTGGAAGCAGTATAACTGGTGTGGGGAGGGGCCTTTGATTATGTTGGTTGCTTTCTCACATTAGCGGGAAATGTAGGCGGAATTAATGGATGGAGTCTGGTTTGTGTGAATGACTGGGCTGCATTCATAACGCTCTGTAATTTCTGGTGTTCTTGGGCAGAGCAGTTGCATCCGGATAGGGATAGGATGCTTCCTATGGTCCATCTATACAAATTGGTGAGAGTGATTGTGGACATGCCGAATTTCCTTGGGTTTCTTGCTGTGCTTCCGGTAAAATTCCGGCATTGGAATAGGAGCGATGAAACGTCCTGACCCAGTCGATTGGCTCCCACTGACAATTTCCTCAGGAGCTCAAAACTGAGGGGTGTCTTTATCCTCTTCAGTCTTTCTCTCCTGTCACAAGCATTCAAAACCCAAGCTGAGTTTCATTTAATGCTACACCATGATTTGCCTCCCACACAGACATCTTAATTTACCTCAACACTCACCTTTTCATCCTCAGTGGCAAATGAACAGCTTGAGCTTCCCATTGAGACTTTCTCATCAACAAATACACGTTACTGTACAATATGTTCCATGTGTGGATAGGTAGAAGAATAATTATATACATCTTTTTTCAGAGAAAGCTTAATGAGCTAATTACTTATACAGTATTTTGTGATATTGTTCAAATATTGATAAAGTTACTAATGTTATAAAATGCTTTTCTTTTTTTTAAAATGTAAATAACACAGTCAACATTTGGCAAAGCTTTCTTTTGGAATATGAAAAATAAATTATGAAGAGGACACTTTATACGGCTTTTGCAAAGAAGACACCAACTGTTTGTGTTATAGCAGGGACTGTAATATTATATTCTAAAATATCTTTTAGAAGCCCAGATCCTGTGGCACAACAGGTTACGTGTCTGATTACGAATCCATAATTTGGAGGCTTGACTCTTAGGGGCAGCACAGTGGCTCAGTGGTTAGCACTGCTGCCTCACAGCGCCAGAGACCCAGGGTCGATTCCAGCCTCGGGTAACTGTCTCTGTTGAGTTTATATGTTCTCCCAATTTCTGCCGGGTGCTCCAGTTTCCTCTCACAGTCCAAAGATGTGCATGTCAGGTGAATTGGCCATGCTAAACTGTCCAGAGTGTTAGGTGTATTGGTCAGAGGGAAATGGGTCTGAGTGGGTTACTCTTGGGAGGGTCAGTGTGGACTTGTTGGGCCAAAGGGCCTGTTTCCACAATGTCAGGAATCTAATCTTCAAAGAAAGGTGTTCTAATCTTCAAACAAAAGTTCATTGCAAAGACGCTGTCACATTTTTCCTCCTGTCACATCTTCCTCTTTCATTGCAAATACTTCCATCAAGGAGATTAGTTTCGGTGAGATACAACGTGAAAGATAAATACTGGATGGGTAATCTTTATTCACAAAACTCTTCAAAATGCAAGACACCACCAAGAATGAGAGATGGCTAGGAATAGGTGCTGGCTGTGTGGTGTCTCCAGATCATTTGCTGTAGCTTTGGTGAAAGATTCGCAGAAACGTGGAAAATAAGAATGGAAGTAGGCCATTCAGCCCTGAGTCTGCTCTGCCCATGTCCATTTCCTTTACGTCCATGGCTGACCATCCAACTCAGTACCCTGCTCCATTTTCACCCATTACCCTTTGATCCCTTTAACGCTAAGATCTGTATCTAACTCTCTTTTGGAAACATTCAATGTTTTGACCTCAACCACTTTTTGTGGCAGAGAATCCCACAGGCTCCCCACCGTTTGGGTGAGCAAATTTCTCTCATTCCTCAATGACCCACCCCATATCCTTCGACTGTGACCCCTGGTTCTGGACTCCCAGGTAAAAAGTGAGGTCTGCAGATGCTGGAGATCAGAGCTGAAAATGTGTTGCTGGTTAAAGCGCAGCAGGTCAGGCAGCATCCAAGGAACAGGAGATTCGACGTTTCGGGCAAAAAGCCCTTCATCAGGATTCCTGATGAAGGGCTTTTTGCCCGAAACGTCGAATCTCCTGTTCCTTGGATGCTGCCTGACCTGCTGCGCTTTAACCAGCAACACATTTTCAGCTACGGACTCCCAGGTCATTGGGAATATCCTTTCTGCATTTTCCCTGTGCGGTTCTGTTAAAATTTTATAGGAAATCCTGCCACACCCCCCATTCTTCTCATCTCCAGTGAACATCATCCTAACCTATCTAGTCTCTCTTCATAAGTCATTGCTGCCTTCTTCGGAAGCAGTCTGATAAACCTCTGTTGCACTCCCTCTATCGCCAGACCTTCCTTCCTCAGAGAAGGAGACCAAATCCACAGACAGTTCTGGAAACTCCAAAAGCAGCTTAAATGCTCATCGTGACGGTTCTTCAGATTCCATCAAAGGCCCGTCAGGGAATTCAGCCCTGCGATCTTTGGGCTTGCATTTAACCTATTTCATTTCATGTTTTAAAGCAACATAGAGGATATGTCTATGTCCTGGTTGTCTATTGGTGGAGCTCACTACAAACTTGGCTCATTCAGGAATCAACACCATCCCCTCTCTTCCTCCACAAAGTAAACACAGGCACCAGACATTAAAAGCCAGGGCAATCTCAGTTTCCAAAGGGCAACTGAAATCATCATTGAAACAATTACATGGTTTTATCCGAATGGGTTTGCCTCCCTGTGGGAGTGTGCATTCAGGCGTGTCTCACACACTAGTGTAATACAGAACAAGCTCGATCTGCAAAGGTCACAGCCACAGAATCATCTGGTTCATCAGCTGTAACAGTGATCATCAGGGATATCCGAGTGACACTAAGGAATCTTGTTGTGGCCCTTTGTAAAACCTTAACAAACAACCTTCATTAGAAGCAACAGTAGGCCGATACCCATTGTGTTGTAGCTCTGGAATATGTTCCTAGCCATCCACTATTGTCAGTCTACCTCTGACTGGTAAGGATTATTGATCAAGGATAGCATTCCATTTGAACTAATGATAAACTTGATGACTGCATTTCAAGACAGAAATATGAACAGAGAAGAAAGATGAGAAACTAAAAGTAAGCGTTTCAGTAAGGCTGGGATTAATTTTACTTTATTGTAAGTATAATAGATGTATTTATATTGACAGATATACCTGACAGTATTAGAATTTTTTTTAGAACTTTTCAAATCAACTATGACCATTATCAAAAACACTGTAGTATTGTTTAGTCACAAGATTTCTACTGTGGATGTTAGCGCACAATGGGGAGGCAGAGATGGTTACATGAAGCTTTTAAATACACGGTGCTGCCATTTTAGTTCCTACTGTGTATTTTTCAAAGGGAATTAAATCCATCTGTCTTCTTGTTTCATCAACCTAGACTCTAATACATTCTCTCTAAAGGTGCACCAGCCATCAGCTTTGGGGAAGGCCAGGCAGAGACAAGGGTAGTGCAGTTTTAATACCCACCTCACTCGCTTCTATTTACTTATTGAATGTAGAACAAAACATATTTGGAAAATAAGCAAATGTAAATACCTTGCTCATTTGCTACAATAAACATGAAAATAAAGTGTGCGCAGAAGTGACTCATTGTGTTTCTGGACAGCCAGTGGAAGTTAAAGAAGAATGGGATTTCTCTGTGAGGAAGGAAGGGGAAAATCAGTGAACGTGAGAGTGTGTGGCGTGTTAGCGAATGTGTCTGTGTGTGAGAGAGAAATGGAGAGCCATAGAATCCTGACAGAGTGGAAGCAGGCTATTCTGCCAATCAAGTCCACACCAATCCTCTGAAGACCATTCCTCCCAGACCCACCCTCTTCCCTTTCCCTGTGACCCTGCATTTACCAAAGCTAACCCACCTAGTCTGCACATCCCTGGACACTATGGGAAATTTAGCTGGGTCAATCCATCTAACCTGAACATCTTTGAACTGCTGGACGAAATCAGCACTCCCAAAGGAAACCCACATGGACACAGGGAGAATGTGCAAACTTCACACAGTCAGACACTCAAGAGTGGAATTGAACCTAGGTCCCTGGTGAGGCAGCAGTGTTAATCATTGAGTCACTGCACTGCCCTGAGATTGTGTGTTAGAAATAGTGTGTGAATGTGTGAACTTGAAGGATAAAGAGTTTTAGTGAATGTGTGTAAAAGATACAGATTGTGAGTGTATGTATGAGATAGTGTGTGTGTGTTTGTGTGTGTGAGAGACAGAGATAGAGAGAGAGAAGAGAATGTGAGTGAATGTGTATGTGAGGGAGATAGGAATAAATGTGAGAGCATGTAAGCGAATGTGTGTCTGAGAGAGATTGAGTGAATGGGTAAGAAAGAGGGAGCAATTGTGTGCATGTGATAGAGAGTGTAAGTGAACATTGTGCATGAGATGGAAAATGTAAGACAATGTGTGTGGGAGGTATAGAAATTGCAACTGAATTGTATGTGAGATATAGAGTGTGAGTGAATGTGTGTATGAGTGAATGCATGAATGAAAATACATATGAGATACAGACTCTGAGGGAATGTATAGGTGTACATATGAGCATGTGAATAGAGAGGTTGTTTTAATGTTTGCGTGAAATATAGAAGTGAGACTTAATTTGACCCTGAGATTAGTTTGTGAGGCATGTTTCATGGAAGAGGACTCTGTGTCACCATGAAGCCTGGAAGGAATTTCAATGTATCATATACTTTTCCACCTTTGAGGTAGCTATTAATTTTATGGCTGTCCATAAGTGTTGTGGACCCATAAACTGCCTTCCCTATACCAGCATTTAAAAGCCAAATCAAATGTGGAATTTGGAGGAATTTAGAGCTTTTACATAAAGATACACAATTGCAGAAAATGAAGGCTTAAAGAATGCTTAATTATTCCTCTTTCATAGAACACCAACTGTGCAGAAAGAGGCTGTTCAGTCCCACCACATCAGTAACAACTGTCCAAAGCAGCATCCCAACATTACCAGCGCTAACAATTACGATGCGATTAGGCAAGATTTAGGAAGTATAGAATGGAGAAGGAAATTGCAGGGGATAGGCACATTAGAAATGTGGAGCTTATTCAAGGAAAAGCTACTGTGTGTCCAAGGTATGTATGTACCTATCAGGCAGGGAGGAAGCTGTAGACCGCGGGAACCGTGGTTTACGAAAGAAGTGGAACCTCTGGTCAAAAGGAAGAAGAAGGCTTATGTTAGGATGAGATGTGAAGGCTCAGTTAGGGTGCTTGAGGGTTACAAGGTAGCCAGGAAAGACCTAAAGAGAGAGCTCAGAAGAGCCAGGAGACATGAGAAGTTTTTAGCGGATAGGATCAGGGTAAACCCTAAGGCTTTCTATAGGTATTTAAGGAATAAAAGAATGACGAGAGTAAGGTTAGGGCCAATCAAGGATAGTAGTGGGAAGTTGTGTGTGGAGTCAGAGGAGATAAGGGAAGTACTAAATGAATATTTTTCAACAGCATTCACTCTAGAAAACGACAATGTTGTCGAGGAGAATACTGAGATACAGGCACCTAGACTAGGTGGGATTGAGGTTCACAAGGAGGTGGTATTAGAAATCCTGCAAAGTGTGAAAATAGATAAGTCCCCTGGGCCGGATGGGATTTATCCTGGGATCCTCTGGGAAGCCAGGGGGGAGATTGCCGAGCCTTTAGCATTGATCTTTAAATCGTCATTGTCTACAGGAATAGTGCCAGAAGACTGGAGGATAGCAAATGCGGTTCCCCTGTTCAAGAAGGGGAGTAGAGACAACCCAGGTAATTATAGACCAGTGAGCCTTACTTCAGGTGTTGGTAAAATGTTGGAAAAGATTATAAGAGTTAGGATTTATAATCATCTAGAAAAGTGTAATTTGATTAGGGATAGTCAGCACGTGCCTCACAAACCTTATTGAGTTCTTTGAGGTGACCAAACAGGTAGATGAGAGTAAACCGGTTGATGTGGTGTATATGGGATTCAGCAAGGCGTTCGATAAGGTTCCCTACAATAGGCTATTGTAAAAAATGCAGAGGAATGGGATTGTCGGTGATATAGCAGTTTGGATCAATAATTGGCTTGCTGAAAGAAGACAGAGGGTGGTGGTTGATGGGAAATGTTCATCCTGGAGTCCAGTTACCAGTGATGTACCGCAAGGGTCAGTGTTGGGTCCACTGCTATTCATCATTTTTATGAATGACCTGGTGAGGGCGTAGAAGGGTGGATTAGTAAATTTGCAGACGACATTAAGGTCGGTGGAGTTGTGGATAGTGATGAAGGATGTTGTAGGTTACAGAGAGACATGGATAAGCTGCAGAGCCAAGCTGAAAGGTGGCAAATGGAGTTTAATGCAGACAAGTGAGAGGTGATTCACTTTGGTTGGAGTAACCGCAATGCAAAGTACTGGGCTAATGGTAAGATTTTTGGTAGTGTAGATGAGCAGAGGGATCTTGGTGTTCAGGTACACAGATCCTTGAAAGTTGCCACCCAGGTTGACAGGGTTGTTAAGAAGGTATACAGTGTTTTAGCTTTTATTATTAGAGGGATCGAGTTCCGGAACTATGAGGTTATGCTACAGCCGTACAAAACTCTAGTGCGGCCGCACTTGGAGTATTGTGTACAGTTCTGGTCACCGCATTATAAGAAGGATGTGGAAGCTTTGGAAAGGGTGCAGAGGAAATTTACTAGGATGTTGCCTGATATGGAGGGAAGGTCTTACGAGGAAAGGCTGAGGGACTTGAGGCTGTTTTCATTAGAGAGAAGAAGGTTGAGAGGTGACTTAATAGAAACATATAAGATAATCAGAGGGTTAGGTAGGGTGGCAGGGAGAGCCTGTTTCCAAGAATGGTGACGGCGAGCACGAGGGGGCATAGCTTTAAATTGAGGGGTGATAGATATAGGACAGATGTCAGAGGTAGTTTATTTACTCAGAGAGTAGTAAGGGTACGGAATGCTCTGCCTGCAACGGTAGTAAATTCGCCAACTTTAAGTACATTTAAGTCGTTATTGGACAAGCATATGCATATACATGGAATAGTGTAGGTTAGATGGGCTTCAGATTGGAATGACAGGTCGGCACAACATTGAGGGCTGAAGGGCCTGTACTGTGCTGTAATGTTGTATGTTCTATGTTCTATAACACACTTAACCTCTTCAACACAGCCAATCCACCTAAACTGCACATCTCTGGACTGTGGAAGGAAACTGGAGCACCCAGGGGAAACCCATGCAGACATGGGGAAAATGTGTCAACTCCAGTCACCGGAGGGTGGAATCAAACTTAGGTCCCTGGCATTGTGAGGCTGCCTTAATAACCACTGAGCGATCATGACACTGCTCAATGTTTCTCTGGGAGCTGCATAGAGGCAGAAAGAGATACTATCTCCCTGCAACATGCCGATGGGAAGAAACTGGAGCTTCTGTTCACCATGCTGGATGCAGAGCTGAAGCACTGTTCTCCTGTAATAGGTGATTTGAGTGATACTGACACCATATGCACACTCAAAAGACCATAAGGTACTTGGTGAGGGTTACTACTATGGGTGAGTTGTCAGACTACATAGGGATCAGGGTGGGTGGGTCTGGTAGATGGGGGTGTGCAGATATGCATAGATACATATAGACGAGTGAATATGAAGAGTGATGTGATGTGGCTGACTTGACAAAGCACAGTGAGGTCAGACAAATGATATGTATAGCAGGTTATATGCAAATGTACAACTGTGCTCACTTCTCCTGACCTGGTAAGCTGATTAACATGCTTCAGCCCTACATCCAGAATGGTGAATTCAGCTCCAACTTCTTATCACTGGAACTACCTTCAGCTCTAGCTTTCTGGCGCCACCTGTAGGTTTCCCTCTCATATTGCAGGGAGACGGTATCTCTTTCCACTCTTTGCAGCTCCCAGTTTAGAGGGGTGGTCTGGACTCGATGGGCTGAATGGCCTCTTTCTGTACTGGAGGGATTCCATGGTTTTGTGATTCTATTTGCCTTGCAATTAAGGATATCACTCTGTTTCCCTTCCTAATAATTTGCTCTGTCTGCTGGATCCACTAGGCCAGCACCCTGCTGCTTGGTTATGTTGTGCAGAGTCCATGAATCCATTGTCAATTGTTGAGAAAAACCCATCTGGTTCGCTAGTGTCCTTTTGTGGAAAAACACTGCCATCCTTACTTGGTCTGGCCTACACGTGACTCCAGACCCACAGTGATGTGGTTCACTCTTTATTTTCTGACATCTTCATATGTGAAGGAATAAAAATGAAAGAGTAGGAAGCCACAGCTCTGCAAAAAAAAACCCCATTTAGTGAAGACTGAAAATCACCTCCAGACCAACAAGAGTCCTGAAGCAGATCTTGTGCAGGCCAATTGTTTGCATCAGGACATTATTCAAAAGGGCCACAACACACTGCAGTATACCAGAACTACAAAAAGAGGAAGAAGAACAGCTATACAGGGTATTCAACAAAAACAGATACCCGCGCAATTTCATCAACAGATGCCTAAGGGAAAGACAACGAAATGAGGACATGCCACAACCCAAAGGACTGGCCACACTACCATACATCAGGAGCATTTCTGAACTGACAGCCAGACTGCTGTGACCACTAGGACTCATAACAGTACACAAACCAACAGCCACTCTCAGACAACTCACCAGGACAAAGGACCCGATACCCAGCATGAGCAAAACCAACGTAGTGTACAAAATCCCATGCAAGGACTGCACAAAACACTACATAGGACAAACAGAAAGACAGCTAACAACCCGCATCCATGAACACCAACTGGCCACGAAACGACACGACCAGCTATCCCTAGTAGCCACACACTCAGATGACAAACAACATGAATTCGATTGGGACAACACCACCATTATAGGGCAGGCCAAACAGAGAACAGCCAGGGAATTCCTAGAGGCATGGCACTCATCCACGAATTCTATCAACAGACACATCGAACTAGACCCTATATACCGACCACTGCAGGGGACAGCAACTGACAACCGGAAGCGGCAAAGACAAACCACTATAAATGTCGGAGGAATCAGCACAGAAGCGCTTCACAGGAGGCTCCCAAGCACTGAAGATGTCACCTAGAAAGGGGATGAAACGTTTGCAACAAAAACTCCCAGCTCGGCGAACAGAACCACAACAACAGTCCAATTGTTTATCTAATTCCATTCCCTGTGATCATATGAATTTCACTGCCCTGCTGTGGGTTTTCCTTTTGGTTTGATTTGATTTGATATATTATTGTCATATGTACTGAGATATAGTGACATGTATTGTTTTGCATGCTATCTCGGCAAACCATACCTTACATTGGTGCATCAGCATAATAGAACAGAATGCAGAATATAGTATTACAGCTACAGAGAAGTTGCAGAGAAAGATAAACTCTAATAGATGAGAGATCTGTTCATAAATCTGATAACAATGGGGAAGAAGCTGTTCTTGAATCTGTTGGTGCAGTCCATAGGGAGCTGACCTGCTATAGGATAAATGCATCCTGGAAGCTTCCTGGCACATGTCCATGGAATGCTTTTTTCCTTGTATTTGCACATTGGCTGCATATTGAAGGATGAGCAGTCAATGCCATGCTACACCTGTGGAAAACCAAACAAAGTTACCCACCAGAGACCAGCCATTCTAACCAGCATCACCACAAGCAAAGTTCACATCATTTTCAATGCTGAACAAACCAGCAGCCCCTGTTTTATGTAGTTCTTCAAATCCTGGAAACATCTCTCGCAGAGCCCTGGAAGAATCCCAAGCTGAAAAGATTGAGGGTATGTGGTGACTTTCACTAAGAACTAGTAACACACTGTCAATGAGAACTCGTCTTCTTCTTAGAGAGTGACTTTGTCAAGCCTCTGATGAACTGCATATCTGTTCTCTCAATGTTGTTACTCTCACCTTTTATTTTGCTTCTCTCCCTCACTCTCTGTTCTCCCCTCCCCACTGCTCTCCCCTCTATCTGCTATTTTCATCTCTCTACTGTATGCCCTGGTCTCTATTATTCTGCCCACTCTACTGCTAGTCTGCCCTCTCTACTGTACTCTCCCTCTCTCTCTCTGCTCTCTCTATTCTCTGTTCTCCCCTCTCTCTGCTTTACTCCCCTCTATCTGCTACTTTCCCCTCACTCTGTGCTCTCCCCACTCTTTTCTGCTCTTACATCTCTCTACTGCTCACTCTCTCTGTTCCTGTCCCCTTTCTCCACAGCATTCCCCTCACTGCTGATTTCACCCCTCTCTTCTAATCTTCCCTCCCTCTGCTTATCTGCCCTTTCTCTCTCTGCATTCCCTCATACCCTATACTCCCCTCACTCTCTCCCTGCAGAACACCCCTCTGTCTGCAGCACTCCCCTCTCTCCACAGCTGTCCCGCCACCGTCTCTCCCTACACGCCCTCCCACCTCTCTCTCTCTTCAGCTCTCCCCAGTCTGTCGCTTTCCCCTCTCTACAGCACTCCCTTCTCTGGGCTACTCTCCTCTCTTTCTTCCTCTCCTTCTCCTGCTGCCCCCTCCCTCTGTTTCTGTTCTCCTTTCTCTGCTGTTCCCCCTCCCTGCTCCCCCTCTCTATATTGACTTGTCTTTAATGTTACTGCCTCTCTCTCTCTGCTCCTCCCCCTGTAGTTGTCCACTGATTGAACTCGCCACATTAGGTTTCATTGCTTCTGACATTCATTTTGCTGAAAATCTGAGCCGTAATCTAGGCCAGGCCTGACCTGACTCTCAATCTCTCCAAAGTGATCACATATATTCTGAACAAATCTGTGCTTCGATTGTATGCATTTCCAATGGACCCTTTACATTGCCCTTCTGTTCTCATTGATTCAAAAGCCAAGTTTCATGAGCCCCAGGAAACAGGTAATTGTGTCATTGAAATTGGACGCAGACTGAAATATCACTGCAATGATTCCTAAACTTACACTGCTAACCTGCCTTTCCAAAAGGGGTTACCTGCTGAAAATATGTATGTTCAACTCAAATGTCAATGCATTGGACTTAGCTTAGTGAGATGTCACATGATACCAGGGCATAGTCCACCAGGCTGATTTGAAATCACAAGCTTTTGGAGTGCTGCTCCTTCCTAAGGGTCTGGCGAAGGGACAGTGCTCCAAGCGCTTGAGATTTCAAATAAACCTGTTGGACTGTAACTTAGCATCTTGTGACTTCTGACTTTATCCAGGAGAAAGTGAGGACTGCAGATGCTGGAGATCAGAGCTGAAAATGTGTTGCTGGAAAAGCGCAGCAGGTCAGGCAGCATCCAAGGAGCAGAGGAATCGACGTTTTGGGCATGAGCCCTTCTACAAGAATGAGGAGAGTGTGCCAAGCAGGTTATGATAAAAGGTAGGAAGGAGGGGCTTGGGAGAGGGGCGTTGGAAATGCAATAGGTTTCCCAACGCATTTCCAATGCCACCCCCCCCCCCCCCACCAAAGTCCCTCCTCCCTACCTTTTATCTTAGCCTGCTTGGCACACTCTCCTCATTCCTGAAGAAGGGCTCATGCCCGAAATGTCGATTCTCCTGATCCTTGGATGCTGCCTGACCTACTGCGCTTTTCCAGCAACACATTTTCAGCTCTGACTTTATCCACCCCAGTCCAACACCAGCAACTCCGCATCTTGAAATTAGCTTGCATGTGAGAGAATAGGAGCCCATCAATGTGTGTGACACAGAGAAAGAGAGAGTGTGTTTCAGTGTGTATTTGAGAGAGCACGTAGAGGGTGTAGGCATGTGTGAGTGGCAAGGCAACGTGAACATGTGAGAGAGCATGCGTGTGGGAGTTTGCACATGTGAGGGCATATATGTGTGTGCATGAAAGAATATATGTATGCTCTGTCTGTGTGCGAGAGAGAGAGGGTTTGTATGTATCAAGTGTGTGTGAAGAGAAAATGTGTGTGTAGCGCATATGTGTGAGTGAACATAGACATGTAGTGTGCATTTGTGAGTCAGAACATACATATGCAGTCTATATGTGTTGGGGCAAGAGAACATATATCTGCATGTGTGAGTACATTTATGGCACTCATGGGGTGGCTCAGTAGCTAGCACTGCTGCCCCACAACACCAGGTTCAATTCCATCCTTGGGTGATTATCTGTGTGGATTTTGTACATTCTCCCTGTGTCTGCATGAGTTTACTTTGGGTGCTCCGGTTTCTTCCCACTGTCCAAAGATGTGCAGGTTAGGGTGGACTGGCCATACTATATTGTTAGGTTAGGTGGGTCAGCCATGCGAAATGCAGGATAGCGGGGGCAGGGGTTGGCCTGGGCCGAGTGGCCTTCAGGGGGTCAGTGTGAAATCAATGAGCCGAATGGCCTGCTTCTGCACTGAAGGGATTCTATGATAATGGAGCAAGTCAAAGCCACAATTGCTCAGTGTTATGGAGAGGATTGTGTGGTGGATAATTCAACCCTCTTTTCCACAGCTATTTTGAAAAATGGTAAAGAACGTTTCTGCCTCTCTCTCTCTCTTTTAACCAGAACGTTTCAGCATTTGACTTGAAATAAATAGCAGTGTCTTCAACTCCAACAATTATCCTGGCATGTTCACAACAGGACTCCAAATTGGTCTGTGACTCACCTGCTGAGTATTTTTCAGAGTTTATTTTGAAATCTGATGGAGCTGCTTCCTGATGTGGTTACCTTGGATCTGATTCTTATCTGAGATGGACGCAGTCATTGGAGCCTGGTTCAGACTTTAACAGGGGTTGGTATTTCAAAAGCCCACGCATCTTACACTGGAGAAGGGGGCCATGTGACTCTGTACAGGTCTTTTGAAGGAGCTATCCACAAAACCAATATTGCCTGTCCTTTCCCCTCAGCACGGCATTTTTTTTTAGATTACTTACAGTGTGGAAACAGGTCCTTCGGCCCAACAAGTCCACACTGACCCGCCGAAGCGCAACCTACCCATACCCCTACATTTACCCTTTAACTAACACTATGGGTAATTTAGCAAAGCCAAATTCACCTGACCTGCACATCTTTGGACTGTGGGAGGAAACCGGAGCAAACCCACGCAGGCACGGGGAGAACGTGCAAACTCCACACAGTCAGTCGCCTGAGGTGGGAATGGAACCCGGATCTCTGATGCTGTGAGGCAGCAGTGCTAACCACTGTGCCACCGTGCCGCCCTGTCTTCAGGAGACCATCTGTGTGGCAGCTTACATTTTTGGAATACTTTCCTGCTTGGTTTGCAAAGTTGTAAGCACCAATTGAGTTTGATGTCCACTCTGCTGGTGTAGGAGGTTGTCATGCCTAATTTAATTCCCCACTATCCCACCCTTCCATTACAGCTCTGTTTTAAATCTGAATTACCAATAGATTTTTCAATTACAAATATGCCAACAACAATTATAGTAAATTGATGGCTTTTCAAGTCCAGTTAAAGTCATGCCTATCATCTCCAGCTTATAGTATTCCCTATGGAACTTGGGTTCTCAGTGAGGGAATGGGAATAAATGCCTGCTTTATTGTTTTACTCAGCTCTCACGCCCACCCATTTGTAATTCTTCAGACGCTGTCTGCTCAACAAAGCCTCAATGTAAACACAACGGTTAAGATCTTGCTCCAGGTGAACTTGCATTGTAAAATGACGATCTGCAATGCGTTTACTTGTCTTCAATTCTGGGAAATGGGTTCAGGTCTCTGGGCTGTCATTAGTGCATTAGTGGAAGCATCTGCAAAGAAGCTGACCATTTTGAGCATCTCCAACAGGCCCAAGTGGAAGCCAAACTCAAACAGTTAGAACAATCTGGAACAAGATGGCGCCGACGCAGGGTGACTCTTTGCGAGCGTCCTGCAGCAGATCTTATTATCAAATTTCTCACAATCATTCTGCACTTTTAACCCTCAATCATTCCTTGTTCTGTTCAATCATCTTCTGATCTTTGTGTCTTTTCTGTTATGATCTGCCTACATGGCATGCGAGACAAAACTTTTCACTGTATTAAGGTACATCTGAGAATAATAAACCAAATCAAAACAAAGAGGAGTGGGTGAGATCCTGAGCTCATTTCAACATATATCACCCGGCAAACCTGTGGCTGGGCATGTCAGTCAAATGCTCAGTCACACCAGGATCCACAGTACTGTGAGTGTGGGAGAGTCATCCTGAACCCAAGGGACTGCTTAAGCAGGAGATGAGTTATAATGGCTCTCAAATTGTGCCATCCATTCAACAGAATGCTCTGGACTTAAAATCCCGAAAGAAACATGGGATTCACAGCTTCCTGCAGTGAATTTCCAATTGCTAATGTAACTGGTGGTCCCTGACTTACAATCCCTGTCTTAACGATATTCATACTTCTGAATAAAATCCTGCCTTACTATTCATCTCAAGGAGTAAAAAGTGAGGTCTGCAGATGCTGGAGATCAGAGCTGAAAATGTGTTGCTGGTCATCAGGAAGGGCTTATGCCCGAAACGTCGAATTTCCTGTTCCTTGGATGCTGCCTGACCTGCTGCGCTTTAACCAGCAACACATTTTCAGCAGTATTCATCTCAAGGATCCAACAGGGAAACATTTGGCCGTAGTCACAAACAGATAGTTTATACTGCACTGTACCGTGTATTGATATGCTTGCAAATTTATTCTGGAATGGAGCCCATTTGTAACCCAGGGACTGCCTCTAGCATTTTTGACTATAGCTTAAAGACAATATGTATGAGAGTGGTTTAATTGAAGTGTTTCTGTGAGGGTGAGAAATAGTGTGCGTGTACGAGGTAGAGGGATTGTGAGGTATGCCTATTCAAGACAGAGATGAGGAAGATTTTGTTTTCTCTGAGGAGAGCTCAATCTATGGAATTCCTTACAGTAGAGGATAGCCAAGGCTGGGTCATCAAGACTGAGGTGGACGCATATTAAATCAGTAAGGAAATCGAGGATTATGTGGAAAATGCAGAAAGGTGAAGTTGAGGATTATCAGTCTGGTCAGGGTCTCATTGAATAGCAGAACAAACCCGATTGACTGAATTAATTACTTTACTCCCAAAGCGTATGAATTGGATGAAAGCAAGTAACAATATATTAGGGATAGCTCAGTGGTCAGCAGTACTGCTCCACAGCTACCAGGGACCCAGGTTAGATTCCCCACTTCGGGAGACTGTCTGTGTAAAGTTTGCAATGTTGTCCCTGCGTCTGTGTGGGTTTCTTCCAGGTGCTTCCCACAGTCCAAAGATGTGCAGGCTAGGTGGATTAGCCAACGGAAAATGCAGGGTTACAGGGATAGGGCAGAGACGTGGGTCTGGGTGGGCTGCTCTTCAGGGGGTTCGGATGGACTGAATGGCCTGCTCCCATACTGTAGGGCTTCTATGTATTTGTGAGAATGAAAATATTCCTGTAGCTTTGCTTACAGAGATTCAGAGGGTTATGGAGCAACAGAAATGTAATCAGCAAATGTAACCTGAAGTAAGTATGATACAGGAAGTTTCTTGATGAAGGGCTTATGCCCGAAAGGTCGATTCTCCTGCTCGTCGGATACTGCCTGACCTGCTGTGCTTTTCCATCAGTAAGTGCCCACTGCGCAAAACTCTTTAAATCTTTCTTTTTGTGTAGATTGGAAAAATTGAAGCAAATATAGTTAGGTCATTTTATTTTTTCAATGAAATTCTTCCAAAGCTACGAGTGATCATTTCGCAGGTCAGTCTAAAAGGAATACTCAAGCACTGAGATAATCTTGAGAGGATTTCGTAATGCATTCTATGAAAATGTGGTCTATAAGTAGCCTGAAAGCATGCTTCCTACTCCATTGAGATCTGGTTATCTGCTTTGCTGGCTACCAGAAATTATTTTGTTTCCCTCAAATAGATAATAATGATTCTTTCCAGTCGACATCAGGAAACCAGGAGACAGAGCTTCAATTATAACACTTCATTTCAAGATAGATGCCACTTCACTGAACAAACACACTGTGCTCCCCTCAAGCACCTGATAAGTTTTGACATGCATTGCTGTCAACAACACAGTCTCTCTAGACCAAAGGTGAGAGCTGAGAAGGAACAGACTCCTTCATGATATTGTTTTGGGCTGAAGACATCAACTTGAGACACGAAATGGTTAGCATTAATTATATTTACCGACCTACATTGGTTGCTGTTTAAGCGACACATCAATTTAAAGAAAAATTCAACTATAAATAGAGTTGTCACTAGGCTGGCTTTTGTGTTCACCGTGTGCTGAGGTCGGTTTGAACTCATACCCCCTGAATGTTGACCGTGGGTTCTTGGATTACCAGTCTAGTGATAATCCCACTTCACTAGCACCCTGCCCATGAAGGCAGTCCACTGACTCTGCTCTATCCTTAGGGTGGGGAAGCTGTTAAGGGTAGGTCAATTGTGCCTCCATTTCTGGCCCCATTTTGAGATCAAGCACCAAATCCACTGCTAAGATCTTCCCCTCCTTTGGTCAGCATTATGTCCTCTCCACCTCAGCGTGTTCCCCTAATTCCCACCATGAGACCCTCATATCACATCTAAACTGAAGTTCAGGACTTCCCCAACCACTACTCCCTGTGGGGATTCTAGGACTACTGAGCTGCCAACCAATCAGATTCTAGAACTACAGAGACAAAAAAAAACCTGCAGATACTGGAATCCAAAGTAGACAAGCAGGAGGCTGAAAGTAGCCAATCAGATTCTAGGACTACGGAGCCGCCAACCAATCAGATTATCTGACAGCTCTCTGAAATGGGCCATTGCCCCCAGATGGCTGAATTCCATCTTCAGTCAATTAAAATGTTGAATAGTTGTGGGGGAGTTGGGATGTGCTCCTTATTAGCTTCTCTCACGAGAGGAAATCGTTTCTCTCTCTCCTGATCCTACTACTGCCTTCAATCATCTCAAACACCTCAATTTGATTACCTGTTAACCTGCTAATTTACATTCCAAGAAATAATGTACCTCTAGCTGTAAAGTAATGTATCATTCCAACCCGCTCCAAACAAAAGAACACCAGATCAGGCACTATTTCAAGTCTCTATTAAATACCACAGTAAATATCTCTACCATCTAAAAGGACAACATAGAATACAGAACATTACAGTACAGTACAGGCCCTTTGACTCTTGGCTGATGATCCAAGAATGAAAGCCAGCATTCGTCGCTATCTTTATTTCACCTTCTGTTCTGCATGTTGTCATTCTTGTTCTGCAGTTGACTCGAGGGAGTGGGAACAACTACGTAGTTGCTCCAACTTGTGAAACCAATCTAAAGCCCATCTAACCTACACTATTCCATTATCATCCGTATGTTTATCCAATGACCATTTAAATGCCCTTAATGTTGGTGAGTCCACTACTGTTGCAGACAGGGCATTCCACGCCCCTACTACTTTCTGAGTAAAGAACCTACCTCTGACATTTGTCCTATATCTATCACCCCTCAATTTAATGCTATGTTCCCTCGTGCTAGCCATCACCATCTGAGGACAAAGGCTCTCACTGTCGATCCTATCTAACCTTCTGATTATCTTATATGTCTCAATTAAGTCACCTCTCAATCTTCTTCTCTCTAACAAAAATAGCCTCAAGTTCCTCAGCCTCTCCTCACAAGACCTTCCCTCCAGACCAGGCAACATCCTGATAAATCTCCTCTGCACCCTTTCCAAAGCTTCCACATTGTTCCTACAATGCGGCGACCAGAACTGTATGCAATAGTCCAAGTGCAGCCACACCAGAGTTTTGTACAGCTGCAAAATGACTTCATGGCTCCAAAACTCAATCCCACTACCAATAAAAGCTAACACACCATACTCCTTCTTAACAACCCTATCAGCGTGGGTGGCAACTTTTGGGGATCTATGTGCATGGACACTGAGATCTCTCTGCTCATCCACTGTCAAGAATCTTACTCTTAGCCTAGTACTCTGTATTCCTGTTACTCCTTCTAAAGTGAATCACCTCACACTTTTCTGCATTAAACTCCATTTGCCATCTCTCAGTCCAGCTCTGCAGCTTATCTATGTTCTTCTGTAACCTGCAACATCCTTCCGCACTGTCCACAACTCCACCGACTTTAGAGTCATCCACGAATTTACTAACCCTTCTACACCCTCATCCAGGTAATTTATAAAAATGACAAATAGCAGTGGCCCCTAAACTGATCCTTGCAGTATCCTGCTACTAACAGCACTCCAAGATGAATATTTCCCATCAACCACCACCCTCTGTCTGCTGACAGCTAGCCAATTTCTGATCCAAACCACTAAATAACCCTCAATTCCATGTCTCCATATTTTCTGCAATAGCTTACCATGGGGAACCTTATCAACTGCTTTACTGAAATCCATATACACAATGTCAACCCTTATCCACCTATTTGGTCACCTTCTCAAAGAACTCAATAAGATTTATGAGGCACAGCCTACCCTTCACAATCCATGTTGACTATCCCTAATTAAATTATTCCTTTCCAGATGATAAAACATCTTATCTTTTATAGTCCTTTCCAAACTTTGCCCATACCCAAAGTAAGGCTCACTGGTCTGTACTTACTGGAGTTGTCTCTAATCCCCTTCTTGAACAAGGGGACAACATTTGCTATCCTGCAGTCTTCTGGCACTATTCCTGTGGACAATAAAAATCAAAGCCAAAAGCTCTGCAATCTCCTTCCTAGCTTCCCAGAGAATCCTAGGATATATCTCATCTGGCCTAGGGGATTTACCTATTTTCACACTTTCCAGAATTGCTAGCACCTCCTCCTTATGAACCTCAATCCTGTCTAGTCTAACAGCCTATATCTCAGTATTCTCCTTGATAACCACTATTCTTTTCCCTTTGTGAATACTGACAAAATATATTCTTTTAGCGCCTCTCTTATCTCTTCGGACTCCATGCACAACTGTCCTTGATTGACCCAAATCTTACCCTGATCATTACTTTATTCCTGAAATCCCTACAGAAAGCTTTAAGGTTTGCTTTGATCCTAACTGCCAAAGACTTCTGATGTCCCCTCCTGGTACTTCTTAGCCCTCAAGGAGGGCAGACACATTGGGTCATACCTACCAGCAGGTTCCCATCCAAGTCACACACCATCCTGACTCAGAATCATATTGTTGTTCCTTTACTGTCACCAGATCAAAATCCTACATCCCTAACAGCACTGTGAGAGTAACACCACTCCAAGGAATACAATGGTTCAGGAGGCAACTCATGACCTCTATTTTCTCTGGGGTAATTAGGGATGGGCAATAAATATTGGACAAGCCAACAGTGTCTATCTTCAATTAATTAATAAAACTAATAACTGGATAAATACATAAAGAAGAAACTTAGCCACATCACAACCCAATAAATTACATCCATTATGCTCATTTAAGCTAAAACTCTGCCTTTGTTGGAAGGGCTATTGTGGATGTAATATGGTTTCCAACTATCTGTGGGAGTTAGGGATCTCTCTACTCTGTTTAATTATTCCAGTTGCAGCTAGGAGTGACACAGATACTAGACCCTAGTTTTACAGTGGCTGAACTTGTCAAAAGAAATATTCATCTGCACCTTTTTATTCTAATGTGATACTGTAAGACTTCCTTTGTGTTTCCTAATAACAGTACCACAGCTGATGATCTGGAAAGGCAGATCATATATTACTTCCCTTCTTTATTGAGCATTGAAACTGTTCAAAATTAATTGCAGTCTTGCCGGATCGACTATATCTTAACTGTATTAAACAATGACTGATAAAAGTCAGCCCGATGTATAAGGCACTCATTTCTCTGCTTCCAAAAATATTTTTCATTTGTATGTGTATAAGTTAACCCTCTTTTCATGCATCCTATGTCATCATTAGATTTCACCCTTAGTTTTTCTCTCCACAAATACATGTTTTATCGAACAGAACCTTAAAGCTGGGGGAGTAAGTGATAAAGTGAGCATTTGGGATGGTGTTGTGAACAAGTGTAGATGATTATGAAACACCAACTCATTATCAGTCCACTAGTTCACTTCTATAATCAGAATGTAAGTCAAGTCC